>NC_083110.1:43117946-43398124 GCF_949774975.1 Lagenorhynchus albirostris | reverse complement strand
GGGGGAGACATTCAAGAGAAATTCCAGATGTATCTGGATAGGACTTGAAAAGTGAATGGATAGGGCCATACAGAAGCTGGTGTCTCAAAAGAACTGGGAACTCCTAGCTTGGGTGACAAGCTGATTGTAATATTATTAATTGAAAGAAAGAAGCCGAGGTTTCAAACAGATGTATATACTTTACTATGTTAATTTGATGCAATTGGAAAATACTAGGAATAGTTATTCAGCCAGTACTTGGAAATACAGATGTAGAAATCGGAAGGGAAATATGTCTAAAAGTACAATTTCCATACTTTCCATACCTCTTCCTTGAGGCAGAGCTTTCATACATTTCTGTCTCCTCAAAACCAAGCAAAATATCAGGCACTTAATAGGCACTCAGAAAGGATTTGGCAAATTGAAAACTAGGAAATGTCATATGGCTTAAAGATAGTGAATCCTAGTTACCCACCGAATTCCTAAGCAGTAAAGTAAAACTGATATCATTATTCAACTAGAGGCCAAATATTTTCTAGGGTTGTGGCATTAGAGATTCATGTGTAGGATCAAGGGCTGTGGTCACTGTTCTTGTAGGCCTCAATCATTTCTTGCACGCTGTTGTCCTGTGACTCTCAAATTACTAAAGCAAAGTAACTCACCAGGAGAACTGGCAGATTAACTCTACTATTCAAGCTCACCAGTTTCAATTCTGTGGCTCATTGTCTGTGTAAAATATGTATATTTTCCTTAGAAGGAGAATTTTTTGTTTGTTTGTTTAAATACAGTCATAAATAGCTTTAAACTGTCTTAATATAGGTATGGCTTTTTTCCAGGGATTGAATTTATTCGACAAGTTCCTTGCACCTTTATTCTTGACAGAGGCAGGATAAAATTCTATCAAATACAGGCACTTTCAAATATCTGTGCCGCCAGGGAAGCCCTTGAGCACTTTTATACATTGTACGTGGGTAGACTTATGGGCTTGGGCCACAATGTTGAAGAAATATATTACAATCTGCCCTCCCTCCTATAAAGGTCAGGGGAAAATAAACAGGCAAATTCTATATAGAATGATCAAAGCCACCATAGGGACTAGTAGGATGCAAGGAAGGGCTTCCGATCAGTGGTCATGCCTTTCCAGAGGAACTGTCTGTCTTAGCATACAAAGCGTCAACGAAATATCAGTGTGAATTAGACTGTTGATTAAAAAAAAAAAAGGAGGAATGATTCAGGAAGAACAGCAAATGCCTGGAGGCTAGAAAGAGCATGGTGAGTTTAAGGCAGTGCAAGTGTTTGAGTATGGCTGGCAGAGAAAAGTATGCAGGGTGACTGATGAGAGCTGAGGGTTAATTATGCCCATTATGTGGAAAGAAAAGATGTTAAAGGTCAGCCTGCTAGGCAGTATAAGTAGGTCAATGAACAACAACATGAAAATCAGAGGGACCATGATACAGTGATATTTGTGGTATCATTGTGACCCTTGCTATTAGTTGTTAATTAAAGAGATTTAGACAGGTACTTCCCTGGTGGTACAGTGGTTAAGAATCCGCCTGCCAATGCAGGGGCCACAGGTTCGAGCCCTGGTCCAGGAAGATCCCACATGCCGCGTAGCAACTAACCCCGTGCGCCACAACTACTGAGTCTGTGCTCTAGAGCCTGCAAGCCACAACTGCTGAGCCCTCAAGCCACAACTACGGAAGCCTGTGTGCCTAGAGCCCATGATCTGCAACAAAAGAAGCCACCGCAATGAGAAGCACGTGCACTGCAACAAAGAGTAACCCGCACGCAGCAATGAAGACCCTATGCAGCCAAAAATAAATAAATAAAAGAGATAAATTTTTTAAAAAGTGAGATTTAGACAAAAAAATTATGTTTGAGCAACTGAAAGACAGTGAATTATTGATAATTTATCCATTTAATGCTTGTATTAGATGCCCAGAGTATAAATATATAAATTATTAATATTTTTTAAAAAATACTGCACTTCTAATAATGAAGATGAATGTTCTGGACTTTGTTAGAGACACTCCATGAATGAACTAATTCATCATCATCTAGAATCTAAAATGTGCTTTCATATTTCTACTGCATAATTATTTTTTGCTGTATAACTATGGTGATTGCATAAACTTCCATCCAAACTGGGACATTTTTGAGGGTGAAAGATGTGTTATAAATAATTACACAAGGACAATAGGCATAAACATGAACGGTCCTGGGCAAACCCAGGACTGGCTATGATTCTTATTCAAAATGTGTGTTTCATTTTAAAGTGTGCTTAAATGATTGCAATTATGTAAAATTTGGAATAGTGTTTTGAAATGGAACACCCTTTTCTCTTTTAATTAGATGTGTTTTAATCCTTTAATATTTTAAAGTTGGTGAACTACTCCATTTTGCCTTCCTAGTTTCACCTTCACATTTTTGTCAGTATACTTAGTAAATAACTGGCAGAAATAGATAAAATGAAGATGATAAATTTCTAATTTGTGACACCAGCTGTTAAATGTGCATACAGCTTTTTAAAGCAGAATTCTTCTTCAAAGTCTAAAAGAGGATACTTCATTGTATTTTACTTTTCCTTAGCTTCCAAAACAGAAATTGGGATCAAGTCCAATAAAAAAAAATTATGGCCAATGAAAAATGAAGCATTATTAAAATAAGAAAAAGGGAAGAATTTGAAAGACTTACTGCAGAGGAGAACTACCAGATTGTAGCACTTCAATGGATCCTTATACAAGGACACAATACTCAGCTAATATTCAAGCAAGTGGCACATTATTATTCTTACAGATTGATACCTTTGCTTATTATCCCCTTGACTGCACACAAAACACAATAATTTGAATCTAATAATGTCAGTAAAAACTTCCATTAATAATATAAAGTGTTATTAAAACAAAAAAAATTACCTGTGGCTTGTCCCAATTGATTTTTGTTTCTATAATTGATAGACTGAGTTTCACTATACCTGGGTACACCAGGACAACTGACTTTGATAATAAAGAAAAATAACTGATTTCAGATTTCAAGTGGGACAGTTTGGAAACAGTGCTTTGTCAAGTTTAACTCCCACAGAGTGTAGCACCACAGGGCTCCAGGTAGATCCACAGGAGACGATGGAAACACATTTTGGAGTTTTATATAGTCCAATGATAATTAAAATAAAACCATGCAAGATGAATCTCATGCATGACTATTTTACATAAATGGTAAAAAGAGCCTTTCTCTGTTGAATGACTCCCAAACCCCTACAGAATGAAATCCAAGGAAATTGCAGTCGAACATAAGGCTCTCTCCAGGGTCTGGCTCTATACCTCATTTCCCTGTTAACTGCTCGAAGCCTGGTACATCATGCCTCCAAGCTTTTGCTTCTGTTCTTCCTTATGGTCAAACGTATTTCCTGCTTTCATTCATTAGCCAAAGCCATCCAATACAACACTGAGCTTGGGATAATCCCCAGAAAATTTTCCCTGAGTCCCAGATTAATTTAAATGTCCTTAATCTGTGCTTCATTAGAGCTTTTACATTGCCTTCCTGTTAGCAGTTGATGTGTTGTATTTGGTTTATCAGCTTACGTGATTCTTTCCCCTTCTAAACTACCCATTCTTCAAGGACAAAGAAACAATCAATAAATACAGAATCTAGTGTGTATAACATAATCGGTGCTAACAAAATATGTCCTAATTTGAGCTAAAATTAAATGTATCGATGTATTATTGTTTGCAGTTGCACTGACAGATAATTAAACCATTTCTAAGGAAATGCATCTTGGTGAAGTGAAATAAGTATGGCTTTAGCTTAGATAAATTTGAATTTCAATTCTGCTGCTTATTAGTGATGTAACTCTGATTCAATCACTTGCCCTATCTGAACTTTAGTTTTGACATTTGTACCCATAAGCATAGTACTAAGTACTAAGGTTGTGGCTATAAAATATACATAAAACACCCTGTACAATGTACATGCTCAGTAAGCTTCTTTACCTTACTTCCTTTTCTTTTAAACACTTCTAAATTAAAAAAAAAAATGCCATAGGGCTGCATATCTATATCTATTTTTTGCATGTTTAGATATGAAAAAGTCAGACAATACACACTAGACATACTGTGTGTCCTTGCTTATTTCTGTTCTTTTACTTAAAATGCTTTTCTCCTAGCCCCGATCTCTATTTGGTAAATTCATACTCTCCTTTCACTGCTCAGCTCAAATCTTACCTTCTCAGTAAAGTCTCTAAGAATTAACGGATAGATCATCTGGGTTTCCACAATACCTTTGTAATGATTTTATTACAATATATTATATATTATTAAATCAAAATTGTAATGCCAAATGGATTCCCTTAGCTTTGAAAAATTTTGTGGTTGAAGATCATTTTTCAAAATAAATAATGAAACATATACTAAAATAATTTCTGGACAAGCAAGATCTTTTCGTTTTAGTTTTGAAAAAGCAATAACATTTAAAAACATAACACATTATTAAAATAAAAATATATATAAATCCAGGCACTTTTTTTTTTTTTTGCGGTACGCGGGCCTCTCACTGCTGTGGCCTCTCCCGTTGTGGAGCACAGGCTCCGGACGCGCAGGCTCAGCGCCCATGGCTCACAGGCCCAGCTGCTCCATGGCATGTGGGATCCTCCCGGACTGGGGCACAAACCCGTGTCCCCTGTATCGGCAGGCGGACTCCCAACCACTGCGTCACCAGGGAAGCCCCAGGCACTTTTTAAATACATTCACTGGTTAAGCTTTTGTGGTCAAAAATTAAATCCACTTGGTAAAAAACAAACAAACAAACAGGAAACAAAACCTAAACTAAATGTTAGAAGATGTAATAAATTATAGTATGTAGAATTACATACATTTGACCAAGGCATTTATTACATATAAAAGTATCAGTATTTGAATAGCACTGTAATATAAAAAGTTATGTTAAAGAAAAGCAACACAGATAATGTGTTAGAACTGTTGCACTTCACCTTTTTAAAGAAAAATTGGCTAATTGCAGTTCAAATTAATTTTAATTTTTATAGCTTAAAAGTCCCTACAGTAGTCTCTAGAGGATTCGCTGATAAACACAAGAACATTAGAACATTAGCTATATTTATAAACCCAAGAACCTTAAGCAATTAGTTAAATTTACCTTAATAACCAAATCAAACTTCTGGTGAAAGTCTCTATTTACTGGCTCCAGGAGACTAAGTTCTGCAGTCCTTGGATGCATATGAAAAAATCGTGGGTAATCCTCAGGAGTCCCTGAAAGACATTGATATTTCAGCACTTAATTGAGAACAATAAGTAATATGTGTATTTGCTATATCTATTTCCCTTCATTAACTGAGGAACAAAATCATAATTTTATTAGTAAATTAAGTTTCAAAATTATACAGTCTAGGGAAAGCAGATGCAAATGTGGTATATCATTCATTAGTTTATGAGTAAGAGGGTGAAAATACCTGTTTGGATGACTTTCCAAATATCTTTTATTAAGTGAGTACTTTAATTAATTTGAAACTTCATCACATAAAAGAGATATAAAGTATATTGAGAACAAATTTTGAATTATAAAATTGTATTTTAGTGGTACATAAATCTTAATTATAATCTGCATCGTCTTTCACCATATCCTGTGACAATGACTAATAATTTGTACCAAATTGCTTGGAAATTAAAATAAGAATATTCTGTTCTAGCTGGGCAAGTATTTTTTCTTAAGATAAGTATTCAGCTAAGTAAATCAATCATATGAAATAAATAAAATATTTTGAATTACTCAGTGTCTAGAGAGGATATTTCTTAAATGCAGCCATTTTAGTGAGTTGAAATTTCCTTGAATTGTATCATTTTCCTTTGTATACTACAACATTCTTTTTTCCAAAGTGAAGATAAAGTGGAAGTCAAATCATATAACTGTGGAATATATGCATTTAGCATAACAATAATGATAAGAATAAAATAATACGGCTGCCAATTATTGAAACCTACACTGTACTAAATGCTTTATATAAGTAATCATTGATAACTCTGTAAATCATTCCCATTTTACACAGGAGAACTTAGGAGATTTGCAATATTAAGTAATTTGTCCAAAGTCAAAGAGACAATGTCAGACAGAACTTGCATTCAAATCTAGGTTGACAGACGCCAAAAATATCCAAAAATGCGTTAATTGCTATACTATTTTGCTTCAACTATGAGACAAGAAAGAAAATTTTCCTGGGCATTATGTGAGGGGAGAAAATGTATGCCAGTAAAATAGACTTTAAAATCCAGAAATTAGGGCTTCCCTGGTGGCACAGTGGTTGAGAGTCCGCCTGCCGATGCAGGGGACACGGGTTCGTGCCCCGGTCCGGGAAGATCAGACATGCCGGAGAGCGGTTAGGCCCGTGAGCCATGGCCGCTGAGCCTGTGCGACCGGAGTCTATGCTCCGCAACAGGAGAGGCCACAACAGTGAGAGGCACACGTACCGCAAAAAAAAAAAAAAAAAAAAATCCAGAAATAGTCAAAATTGCATTTGAAAATTGAGCTTATGATAAAGGAGTCATCTCAAAATAATAACAGAAAATGGATTTTTGAATAGGAGCATTAACCTAATAGGAGAGACAGAAAATGATAAAACTGTGTCTATTCTTCATACAATATACTAGAGTAAACCCCAAATGGATAAGATATTCATGCACAATAAGCAATAAAACAACACAAGAGCTAGTAATAGATGAAAACATGGATGAATTCTATTCTAATGTGAGAGTGGGCATAACTTTCCTACCTATGGCTCAAAACAAAGAATTAATAAGGAAAAAGAGTGATAAATTTAATGGCATTACAAATTGCATGGCAAAACACAATAAACAAAGTAAAACTGCAGGTGACAAACTAGGGAAATATTTGTATTTACGTCAGAGACAAAGGCTTATATCCCTAACATACGTACATTTTCAAATTAGAAAAGTAAAAGATCAGCAATATATTTTTTAAAAAGTTTTGGGATAGAGAATGAACAGATGGTTCACAGAAAGAGAAAGGCAGATGACTCTTGACCGCACACAAAGATATTCACCTTTATACATAAGAAGAAAAACTCAAAACCACACTGAGATTCTATTTCTCTCTTGCTCAGTTAGCAATGGTCCAAGGTGGATGCCAAAATCCATGAACTGAATTTTTGCTAATGATCCCACCATTTTTCTCACTATACTGGTTCAAATCTCCTTATTCCTCTAATACAACTCTGCATATATTTTCCAAATGATTCTTCCTTGTCTGTCATTCTCTCCATGGTTTTCACTTACACAGTGTTTGCTCATTCAGTCTTGTCATTTCATTCTTCTACCACTGTGATAGCCTCCTAAATCTTCTAACATCCCATTTACTTATAATCACTGAAATGAACTTTACTTGAAATAAATGCCACTTTACTCTCCCAGTTAGCTAGATACAATTTTTACTTATTGTTTACTGTGTTGATCCCCAAAGTAGGATTGAGGAAAAAATACCAAACCTCTTGGAACAGGTTAAGCTGGCGGAAGAGGAACAGGTTAAGATGGCGGAAGAGTAAGACGCGGAGATCACCTTCCTCCCCACAGATACACCAGAAATACATCTACACGTGAAACAACTCCTAGAGAACACCTACTGAACGCAGGCAGAAGACCTCAGACCTCCTAAAAGGCAAGAAACCCCTCACGTACCTGGGTAGGGAAAAAGAAAAAAGAATAAACAGACAAAAGGATAGGGACGAGACCTGCACCAGTGGGGGGCAGCTGTGAAAGAGGAGTTTTCCACACACTACGAAGCCCCTTCGCGGGCGGAGACTGCGGGTGGCGGAGGGGAAAAGCTTCGGAGCCGCAGAGGAGAGCACAGCAACAGGGGTGCGGGGGGCAAAGCGGAGAGATTCCCGCACAGAGGATCGGTGCCAACCGGCACTCACCAGCCCGAGAGGCTTGTCTGCTCCCCCGCCACAGCGGGCGGGGCTGTGAGCAGAGGCTTGGGCTTCGGTCAGAGCGCAGGGAGAGGACTGGGGTTGGCAGCTTGAACACTGCCTGCAGGGGGTTAGTGCGCCACGGCTAGCCGGGAGGGAGTCCGGGGAAAAGTCTGGACCTGCCAAAGAGGCAAGAGACTTTTTCTTACCTCTTTGTTTCCTGGTGCGCGAGGAGAGGGGATTAAGAGCGCTGCTTAAAGAAGCTCCAGAGACCGGCGCGAGCCGCGGCTATCAGCAAGGACCCCAGAGACAGGCATGACACGCTAAGGCTGCTGCCGCCACCAAGAAGCCTGTGTGCGAGCACAGGTCACTATCCACACCCCGCTTCTGGGGAGCCTGTGCGGCCCGCCACTGCCAGGGTCCCGGGAGCCAGGGTCAACTCCTCCAAGAGAACGCGCCTCAGGCTGGTGCAACGTCACGCCGGCCTCTGCCGCCGCAGGCACGCCCCGCACTCCGTACCCCTCCCTCCCCCTCGGCCTGAGTGAGCCAGAGCCACCGAATCAGCAGCTCCTTTAACCCCGTCCTCTCTGAGCAAAGAACAGACGCCTTACGGCGACCTACACGCACAGGCGGGGCCAAATCCAAAGCTGAGCCCCTGGGAGCTGTGAGGGCAAAGAAGAGAAAGGGAAATCTCTCCCAGCAGCCTCAGAAGCAGCGGATTAAAGCTCCACAATCAACTTGATATACCCTGCATCTGTGGAATACCTGAATAGACAACCAATCATCCCAAATTAAGGAAGTGGACTTTCAGAGCAAGATCTATGATTTTTTCCCTTTTCCTCTTTCTGTGAATGTATATGTGTATGCTTCTCTGTGAGATCTTGTCTGTATAGTCTTGCTTCCACCATTTGTCCTAGGGTTCTATCTGTCCGTTTTTTTCTCTTAATAATTATATTTTTATTTTAATAACTTTATTATATGTTATCTTACTTTATCTTTTTTCCTTCCTTCCCTTCCTTCCTCCCTCCCTCGCTCCTTTCTTTCTTGCTTGCTTTCTTTCTTTCTATTTCTACTAATTCTTTCTTTCTACTTTTTCTCCCTTTTATTCTGAGCCGTGTGGATGAAAGGCTCTTGGTGCTCCAGCCAGGAGTCAGGGCTCTGCCTCTGAGGTGGGAGAGCCAACTTCAAGACACTGGTCCACAAGAGACCTCCCAGCTCCACATAATATCAAATGGCAAAAATCTCCCAAAGATCTCCATCTCAACACCAGCACCCAGCTTCACTCAACGACCAGCAAGCTACAGTGCTGGACATCCTATGCCAAACAACTAGCAAGACAGGAACACAACCTCACCCATTAGCAGAGAGGCTGCCTACAATCACAATAAGTCCACAGACACCCCAAAACACACCACCAGACGTGGACCTGCCCACCAGAAAGACAAGATCCAGCCTCATCCACCACAACACAGGCACTAGTCCCCTCCACCAGGAAGCCTATACAACCCACTGAACCACCCTTAGCCACTGGGGACAGACGCCAAAAACAACGGGAACTACGAACCTGCAGTCTGCAAAAAGGAGACCCCAAACACAGTAAGATAAGCAAAATGAGAAGACAGAAAAACACACAGCAGATAAAGGAGCAAGATAAAAATGCACCAGACCTAACAAATGAAGAGGAAATAGGCAGTCTACCTGAAAAAGAATTCAGAATAATGATAGTAAGGATGATCCGAAATCTTGGAAATAGAATGGACAAAATGCAAGAAACAGTTAACAAGGACCTAGAAGAACTAAAGATGAAACAAGCAACAATGAACAACACAATAAATGAAATTAAAAGTACTCTAGATGGGCTCAATAGCAGAATAACTGAGGCAGAAGAACGGATAAGTGACCTGGAAGATAAAATAGTGGAAATAATGACTGCAGAGCAGAATAAAGAAAAAAGAGTGAAAAGAACTGAGGACAGTCTCAGAGACCTCTGGGACAACATTAAATGCACCAATATTCGAATTATAGGGGTTCAAGAAGGAGAAGAGAAAAAGAAAGGGACTGAGAAAATATTTGAAGAGATTATAGTTGAAAACTTCCCTAATATGGGAAAGGAAATAGTTAATCAAGTCCAGGAAGCACAGAGAGTCCCACACAGGATAAATCCAAGGAGAAATATGCCAAGACACATATTAATCAAACTGTCAAAAATTAAATACAAAGAAAACATATTAAAAGCAGCAAAGGAAAAACAACAAATAACACATAAGGGAATCCCCATACAGTTAACAGCTGATCTATCAGCAGAAACTCTGTAAGCCAGAAGGGACTGGCAGGAAATATTTAAAGTGATGAAGGAGAAAAACCTGCAACCAAGATTACTCTACCCAGCAAAGATCTCATTCAGATTTGATGGAGAAATTAAAACCTTTACAGACAAGCAAAAGCTGAAAGAGTTCACACCACCAAACCAGCTCTACAACAAATGCTAAAGGAACCTCTCTAGGCAAGAAACACAAGAGAAGGAAAAGACCTACAATAACGAACCCCAAAAAATTAAGAAAATGAGAATAGGAACATACATATCGATAATTACCTTAAATGTAAATGGACTAAATGCTCCCACCAAAAGACATAGATTGGCTGAATGGATACAAAAACAAGACCCATATATTTGCTGTCTACAAGAGACCCACTTCAGACCTAGAGACACATACAGACTGAAAGTAAGGGGATGGAAAAAGATATTTCATGCAAATTGAAACAAAAAAAAACCTGGAGTAGCAATTCTCATATCAGACAAAATAGATTTTAAAATAAAGAATATTAGAAGAGACAAAGAAGGACACTACATAATGATCAAGGGATCGATCCAAGAAGAAGATGTAACAATTATAAATATTTATGCACCCAACATAGGAGCACCTCAATATATAAGGCAAATACTAACAGCCATAAAAGGGGAAATCGACAGTAACACACTCACAGTAGGGGACTTTAACACCCCACTTTCACCCATGGACAGATCATCCAAAATGAAAATAAATAAGGAAACACAAGCTTTAAATGATACATTAAACAAGACGGACTTAATTGATATTTATAGGACACTCCATCCAAAAACAACAGAATACACATTTTTCTCAAGTGCTCATGGAACATTCTCCAGGATAGATCATATCTTGGGTCACAAATCAAGCCTTGGTAAATTTAGAAAATTGAAATTGTATCAAGTATCTTTTCCAACCACAATGCTATGAGACTAGATATCAATTACAGGAAAAGATCTGTAAAAAATACAAACACATGGAGGCTAAACAATACACTACTTAATAACGAAGTGATCACTGAAGAAATCAAAGAGGAAATTAAAAAATACCTAGAAACAAATGACAATGGAGACACGACGACCCAAAATCTATGGGATGCAGCAAAAGCAGTTCTAAGAGAGAAGTTTATAGCAATACAATCTTACCTTAAGAAACAGGAAACATCTCGAATAAACAACCTACCCTTGCACCTCAAGCAATTAGAGAAAGAAGAACAAAAAACCTCAAAGTTAGCAAAGGAAAGAAATCAGATCAGAAATAAATGAAAAAGAAATGAAGGAAACAATAGCAAAGATCAATAAAACTAAAAGTTGGTTCTTTGAGAAGATAAACAAAATTGATAAACCATTAGCCAGACTCATCAAGAAAAAAGGGAGAAGACTCAAATCAATAGAATTAGAAATGAAAAAGGAGAAGTAACAACCGACACTGCAGAAATACAAAAGATCATGAGAGATTACTACAAGCAACTCTATGCCAATAAAATGGACAACCTGGAAGAAATGGTCAAATTCTTAGAAATGCACAACCTGCTGAGACTAAATCAGGAAGAAATAGAAAATATGAACAGACCAATCACAAGCACTGAAATTGAAACTGTGATTAAAAATCTTCCAACAAACAAAAGCCCAGGACCAGATGGCTTCACTGGCGAATTCTATCAAACATTTATCTATCTATCAAACACCTATCCTTCTCAAACCCTTCCAAAATATAGCAGAGGGAGGAACACTCCCAAACTCATTCTATGAGGCCAGCATCACCCTGATACCAAAACCAGACAAGGATGTCACAAAGAAAGAAAACTACAGGCCAATATCACTGATGAACATAGATGCAAAAATCCTCAACAAAATACTAGCAAACAGAATCCAACAGCACATTAAACGGATCATACACCATGATCAAGTGGGGTTTATTCCAGGAATGCAAGGATTCTTCAATATACACAAATTAATCAACATGATACACCATATTAACAAATTGAAGGAGAAAAACCATATGATCATCTCAATAGATGCAGAGAAAGCTTTCGACAAAATTCAACACCCATCTATGATAAAAGCTCTGCAGAAAGTAGGCATAGAGGGAACTTTCCTCAACATAATAAAGGCCATATATGACAAACGCACAGCCAACATCATCCTCAATGGTGAAAAACTGAAAGCATTTCCAGTAAGATCAGAAACAAGACAAGGTTGCTCACTCTCACCACTCTTCTTCAACATAGTTTTGGAAGTTTTAGCCACAGCAATCAGAGCAGAAAAGGAAATAAAAGGAATCCAAATTGGAAAAGAAGAAGTAAAGCTGTCACTGTTTGCAGATGACATGATACTATACATAGAGAATCCTAAAGATACTACCAGAAAACTACTAGAGCTAATCAATCATTTGGAAAAGTAGCAGGATACAAAATTAATACACAGAAATCTCTGGCATTCCTATACACTAAAGATGAAAAATCTGAAAGTGAAATCAAGAAAACACTCCCATTTACCATTGCAACAAAAAGAATAAACTATCTAGGAATAAACCTACCTAAGGAGACAAAAGACATGTATGCAGAAAATTATAAGACACTGATGAAAGAAATTAAAGATGATACAAATAGATGGAGAGATATACTATGTTCTTGGATTGGAAGCATCAACATTGTGAAAATGACTCTACTACCAAAAGCAATCTATAGATTCAATGCAATCCCTATCAAACTACCACTGGCATTTTTCACAGAACTAGAACAAAAAATTTCGCAATTTATATGGAAACACAAAAGACCCCGAATAGCCAAAGCAATCTTGAGAACGAAAAATGGAGCTGGAGGAATCAGGCTCCCGGACTTTGGACTATATACAAAGCTACAGTAATCGAGACAGTATGGTACTGGCACAAAAACAGAAAGATAGATCAATGGAACAGGATAGAAAGCCCAGAGATAAACCCACGCACATATGGACACCTTATCTTTGATAAAGGTGGCAGGAATGTACAGTGGAGAAAGGACAGCCTCTTCAATTAGTGGTGCTGGGAAAACTGGACAGATACATGTAAAAGTATGAGATTAGATCACTCCCTAACACCATACACAAAAATAAGCTCAAAATGGATTAAAGACCTAAATGTAAGGCCAGAAACTATCAAACTCTTAGAGGAAAACATAGGCAGAACACTCTATGACATAAATCACAGCAAGATCCTTTCTGACCCACCTCCTAGAGAAATGGAAATAAAAACAAAAATAAACAAATGGGACCTAATGAAACTTCAAAGTTTTTGCACAGCAAAGGAAACCATAAACAAGACCAAAAGACAACCCTCAGAATGGGAGAAAATATTTGCAAATGAAGCAACTGACAAAGGATTAATCTCCAAAATTTATAAGCAGCTCATACAGCTCAATAACAAAAAAACAAACAACCCAATCCAAAAATGGGCAGAAGACCTAAATAGACATTTCTCCAAAGAAGATATACAGACTGCCAACAAACACATGAAAGAATGCTCAACATCATTAATCATTAGAGAAATGCAAATCAAAACTACAATGAGATATCATCTCACACCCGTCAGAATGGCCATCATCTAAAAATCTAGAAACAATAAATGCTGGAGAGGGTGTGGAGAAAAGGGAACACTCTTGCACTGCTGGTGGGAATGTGAATTGGTTCAGCCACTATGGAGAACAGTATGGAGGTTCCTTAAAAAACTACAAATAGAACTACCATATGACCCAGCAATCCCTTTACTGGGCATATACCCTGAGAAAACTGAAATTCAAAAAGAGTCATGTACCAAAATGTTCATTGCAGCTCTATTTACAATAGCCCGGAGATGGAAACAACCTAAGTGTCCATCATCGGATGAATGGATAAAGAAGATGTGGCACATATATACAATGGAATATTACTCAGCCATAAAAAGAAACGAAATTGAGCTATTTGTCATGAGGTGGATAGACCTAGAGTCTGTCATACAGAGTGAAGTAAGTCAGAAAGAAAAAGACAAATACTGTATGCTAACACATATATATGGAATTTTAGAAAAAAAAGTGTCATGAAGAACCTAGGGGTAAGACAGGAATAAAGACACAGACCTACTGGAGAACGGACTTGAGGATATGGGGAGGGGGAAGGGTGAGCTGTGACAGGGCGAGAGAGAGTCATGGACATATATACACTAACAAACGTAAGGTAGATAGCTAGTGGGAAGCAGCCGCATGGCACAGGGATATCGGCTTGGTGCTTTGTGACTGCCTGGAGGGGTGGGATAGGGAGGGTGGGAGGGAGGGAGACGCAAGAGGGAAGAGATATGGGAACATATGTGTATGTATAACTGATTCACTCTGTTAAAAAGCAGAAACTAACACACCATTGTAAAGCAATTATACCCCAATAAAGATGTTAAAAAAAATTAAAATAAAAAAATAAAATAAAATGTGTTTCTTATAGATAGCAAGTAGTAAGATCATGTTTTTCTTTTTCTCTTTTTATGTATTGTGCCAATCTGAATCTTTTAATTGGAACATTGAATCCATTTACATTGATTGTGATTACTAAAAAGATGGTATTTACCTCTGCCATTTTCCTGTCTTCTATATATCTTAGGCCCTTTTTGTTCCTCTATTGTTCCATTACTGCTTTATTTTTCATGTGTACTGTTTAAATTCCTTTGTTTTGTGCTTTACTATAAATCTTCAAATTATGTAAACAATTAAATTGTTAAACTATTCTCCTAGTGGCTATGCTGGGAGTTAAGATTGATGTCTTAATTTATGGCAATCTAATTTGGACTAATAGCAACTTAACTTCAATAGTATATAAAAATTTTACTCCTGTATAACTTTATTTTACCTTTGCTCTTTGCTGTTATTATCACAAGTTATATGTTTCTACTTTGTCCATTAATATAGATGTATAATTATTGATTTATGATATTTTCTTTAAATCAAATAAGAGAAAGAATTACTAGCATGTGTGTGTGTGTGTATATATATATATATAGATATATAAAATGTCTTTTATACTTAACCATGTAGTTATTTTTACCAGTGTTCTTTATTTCTTCATGTAGAACTGAGATACTTTCTATTGTGCTTTCATTTCAGCCTTAGGTCTCTACCCTTCAGTATTTCTTGTAGCAAAGGTGTGTTACTGATAAATTCTCAGATTATCTGGGAATATCTTAATTTCTCATTTATTTTTGAAGGCTATATTTGCTGTATTTAGAACTATTAATGAACATTTTCTTTTTCTTTAAGTTCTCTGAACATGTCATACTAATGTATTCCAGTATCCATGTTGCCTGATGAGAAGTCGGTTTATAATTTTATTGAGAATCAGTTTCTATTATAAAGTTGCCTCTTTTTTGTTACTTTTGAATTATTTTTTTTCTGTGTCATTTGACAGTTTGATTGGGATGTGTCTAAGCGTGGATTTATTGTAGGTCTATTCTCTTGGGGAGTTCAATAGCTTCTTGGAGGTATAGATTGTTTTCCTCAAATTTAGTTTTTGATCATTACTTATTCCTATATTCTTTCTGCCCCTTTCTGTTCTCTCCTTCTGGGACTCCTGTTATGCATAAATTGGTCCACAGAATGGTATTTTTTAGGTCTCTGAAGCTCTCTTTGCATTTCTTCATTCTTTTTCTCTTTCATCTTCTCAGATTTGGTAATTCAGTTGACCTCTCTTCAAGTTTGCTGATTCTTTCTTCTTCCTGCTTGAATCTTCATTGAGCCCTGCTAGTGAATTTTTAATTTCAGTTGTTATACTTTTCAACTCCAAAATTTGTTTCCTTTTCATAATTTCTATCTTTTTGTTGATATTCTCTATTAAGATGACATAGAATTGGCTCAGGCTACTGTGGGTAATCAACAGCAGTGGCAGTAATTCCCCCATTGATAATAATGATGTTAGGACCAGTGAAGGCGTTGGCAATAGTCGCTGGATAACCTTTTTACACACATCAGCATCCACATCCTCAAGTCTAGTAAACCGACTATCAACAATGTGTGAAAGTAGAAGAGCTTGCCACCTAGCAACTGGGAAAACAAGCTCTGAAGGACACATACATTCAGAATTATCTGGATGGACATAAGGGAAACTAAGAGTTCTGGAAAAATAGGTAAAATCAGAGCCATGGGAACCCTGTCTTGTGGCAGAGGGAAACGGTTTGTGCTTCTATTCTTAACAGTTTTGCATGACTTAGGAAACATACTTTATTTTTCTTCCTAATGGTAATAACAACATCAACTAACATTTATCGAGTGCTTTTTTCCAGGCACTAATATTTACATGAATTAGATCAAATTCTCAAAACACTTTTACAGAAAAGTCTATTTTGATCAATCCCTTTGTCAAAGGTCTATTTTAAAGAGGAACAATCTGAGACAGAGAGATTAAGTAACTCGCCTAACATTATATGAATAGTAAGGGTTGAAGTCAGGATTTAAACATGGATAGTACAATTCCAGAGGCTATGCTCTCAACACTTACAATGTCCTCTCTGCCTTTTAGAAGTGTACATACTATGAAAATATATCAATTTATTTAACTTAGCTGTGAAAGCAAAGTTAATGATAGAGGTTATATATATTGCGTAGTACTATCCATTATCCTAATGTTGGAGGTTGATGAAACTTAACGTCATTATGTCATTTTTCTGTTCTAATTCCTGCATTGGTTCCACGTTTCACTCAGAGTAAAAGCCAACAAAGCTCAATAGTATACAAAACTATATCTTCTGGTCGCCCTTATTTCTCATACCCTCTTTCTTCTACTTCCCCCTCACTGACTCCTCTCCAGTGCTACTGGCGTCATTGATGTTTCTGAAACTCACCAGGCAAACTCCTGCTTTTATCTCTGCCTAGAAACTCTTTTCCCAGATATCAACATGGTTAACTCCTTCAAGTTCTATAGGATTTTACTCAAATCTCACCTTTTCAATGAGACATATCTTGATCAATCCTATTTAATACTGCAACACCCCTTCTGTACCTCCAATCCCATTCATCAGCTCGATTTTTCTCATAGCACTACCATTTATTTTGTATAATAAATACATTTATTTACCACATTAATTGTTTATTGCCTGTTTCTGCTGCCCGAAAACCAGTGCTACAAAGTGAGGAATCTGTCTAGCTCAACAGAGTAAGCACTCATTTATTCAAAGAGATTAAATTTTTTAAAGTGAAAGAAACATGAATATCAGTGGATACTATCCCATTCTGAGTAACATGGTTCCCCAAGACTATCTTTAAATGTAATGCTTTGGACTTTGCACAGGCTGCATCAACTATCTAAATAATTTTTATCCCATTTTATACTTGAAAATCCCTCTCTTTCTGCTAAAATAACTCTGTCTAAGCAATTTTCTTAGAAATCCTTAGTACTTTACTCCCATGAGACCACATGATATGTGGCTCATACTTTATTTGTAGTACTTAAAACCATGTATTTTAATTTATCTTTTGGCATGTTTCTATCCATAGACTCTATCCCTCCCTAACCTAGAACATTTATCCCTCATCTTCGTATCTATAGCATCTAGCATAGTAATTGACATATTGTCAAGCCCTCAGTTAATAAAATAAACAATAACTATTTCCTTTTATGTATACCAAACCCCCTACAGACTTAAAAGAGACTTCTGTTTATGTTTATAAGCACTTTTAAAAAGTTTAATCGTCTAATCTATACAACTGACTTATAATACGTATGTAGTTCTAGACACCAAAGGCTTGAAACGGAATTACTTAAGTTTTCTTTACAGACAGCATTTCTAAGTAGGATATAGCATCATATTTTGAAATCTGTCTAATGTCTCTAGGTGGTTGTGTTGTTATATATGTGTACATGGGGTGGGAAGGGGTTAAGGGTAAAGTTAAATTCCATTGAATAGTTGTTTTCAAGCATACTTCACAAGTGACCTTCTTCATTAAGAGATGTATGGTCTGTTTTACATATATCTGTCTCTCTGGAGACTAAATCATGCAAAGCAGCAACATCCATATTTTAGCAAAAGCAATTCAAGAAGAGTGACATGATCAGATTCTCATTTTTGCTTTTGGTACAACTGGCAGATATGCACAAGAATGGATTAAAATGGCTTCTGTGAAATTGTTCAAGGAAAAATTAACCAAGGGTATAATGTTTCCTTGGGGTAACACGATCTTTCTCTTTCTTTTTGGCTCTGATAGCTCTTAAATTTAAGTCACATATTTTTAGAATTATGTAATGGTATCCAACCAATGACAAAGTACTAGTAGAGCAAACTGTAAGTTTTTCAATTCATTTTCAATTTTTTCTTAGAGAATTCTTTATGAGGTGATACAGAGGATACCAATAGGTGGAATAAATCCTACTTTTGAAGTTGTTTTGCTTCCTCAATAAAAGTGTTTCTATTTGTTGTTCTACAAATTTCACTGAGACTAATACTAAAGAAGAAAAATGATTATTTTTAAATGGTTATTTTTAAATTTAGTTTTACATAAAAAATTTCAATAAAATTTCTAAACAATAATTTCTAAAAAGAAAATCTTTGTTATTAAAGTTTTTTTAATTTGAAACATTTTTTTTCCCTACATGATTCTAGAGCTATAACTGAGAGTGCAAAATGTTAGCAGATACAAACCAACAAGGATGGAATAGAGGATGCCTGGCCTATCTGATGGCGGCTGAATATTCCGGTCCTGATCAATGGCTTCGATCGGTGGGGTAACAATGATGGGGTTCAATTCTTCCTGGAAAAAAAATCAGAGAGTTTAGTTCAGCTTCATTACCTCAGAAAGAATTGACATGCAGATATTGTAGTCTGGACAGCTAGGTAACACCTGAGCCAGCAGTTAGACTCAGATTTCAAGATTTGTAGTTGAACACCATAGACTAGTTAATTTTGAATCTGAAGAAAGGACAGACATTATAATAATGTCCAAGAGTGGCCTTGCCTGTTATTGTGGAAAAAATAAAAACAAATATATTCAGAGACAACCCTAGAAAGGTAAACTGAGCTCAGAATGACTTGTATCTCTGGCATATTATCTTCAATTATTATAATTCTTAACTTTAACTGCTTCTAATATCTACCCTTCTCTATATATAATACTGGACTCATCATTGCTTGGATTTGTGGTCTGTATTTTAACCGAATAATTTTATAGCATTTAGAAAGAGAACAGTTACATTAAAATAGTAAAAACTTCACCATCAACTATAAATATATTCTAGCACTGATAATTAAGTGATTTGAAATTTTAGCAAACTATATAATTTAATACCTAAATAATTGAACTTATCAATTATTAAATTACTGTCATTGCATTTTATGTGTTGTTTACACTTAGAAACTTGTCTTTTTCAATATCTTTTTAAAAACCCACTTAATATACATTTGATATTTAAAATCTAGTATAATCTCCCTTTAACAAAAAAAATAAGATTTAGACTACATGAAAGAAAATTTGCTGCACAATTGTCAATAACAATTGGTCAATGTCAATTTGTGGACACTGTTATTCTCATCTCATGTTATATTGTAAGTATACTATTTGCCAGAAGCTTTTGAAAATATTTAGCCAGATTCCTGTCTCTTTCTGTATGTTAACTAACAGAGAAAGGAAAAACAAATCTAACACGTTCACAATACTCTTATTTAGACACATATATACTTAACATATATTCTTAAGAGGCCAAACTACCATTTCTATTTTTCTTTGATTAGTTTTGCTTTTTTCAAGTGGCAGAAATATCAAATTGTTTGAAAAAGTGCCATACATTTTGAAATATTTTTCCTTTGTGAACACTTTAAAAATGTAGTATTAAGGTGGGTGGCATGGGTCAAGCTGATCACTTTCAACTTTTTATGTGATCATAGAAGAAACACAAGTGGAATAGTCACATATATCTTTGAAGCTTATATACTACAAAATATATGATGTCTGGTTCTTTTCAAAACCTTCCAAACAGTATTGATAATTTTCTTTTTTTAATTTTTAAAATTTATTTATTTTTTACTGAAGTGTAGTTGATTTACAATGTTGTATTAGTTTCAGGTGTACAGCAAAGTGAGTCAGTTATACACACATATAGATCTATTTTTTTTTCAGATTCTTTCCTCTTATAGGTTATTACAAAAATGAGTATATTTCTCTGTGCTATACAGTACGTCTTTGCTTTGATAATTTTCATCCTTAAAATGGGGGAGCAAAGAGTACACATGTGAAATACTCATACAGCCATGGCTCATGAAAATCACATCAGTTTCTGCCTGATCACTGGAACTTTATGCACATATTCAAACAAATAAACAAAAACACCTCAAGGAACTAACAAAAAATACTCTTATTATTTCCATGTATTCCAATATGTATCTGAAAAATTTTCAGGTATATTTTTTACCTTACAAATTGTGACTGACTGTTGTATCCAAAATGTGCATTTGAATATCCTTTCAATTGCATATTTGACCTTGATATATAAGGCTTTTTTTTTTTTGGTCACCTTAATGTTTTAAACATATACCACTCTGCCTTACATTTAGACCCTATTAACATTGTCTCACTGAAGAAAAGTTCCTAATTTTAACATAGTCCTATACATTCCTTTCTCTTTTCATTTATACTTGGCGATTTCCTCTACCTGCACACATAATCTGACCACCTGAGGAACAGTTGATAATTTTCCCTTATCTACATCTATACAGAGACTATTGTGCTCATCCATATCAAAATTTATTGAACATTCTTGCTGACTGTACATCTGAGTTTCCGTGCCCATAACTTTCTTGAGAGCAGGGGTAAGGCTGATTTATATCTGTAGCACCAGAAACGTAGGGGGCACACAGACACTCAAGAACTGTTGAATAAACGGCTTCTCAGCTCCAGATTATTTAGAGTATTCTTGACCCATGGATCCTTGCCTTTCTCTCTGGGTTCCTGTGGGACATCCAAATACACACACTGACATTTGATAAGTATCTTTTTATAACTCCCAGATCTTTGTGCTCACAAAGTTATTGCACCCAACTGGAGGGAAAAATAATGTGGCCATGGGCGTGGATCAAAATGCGCAGATATGGGCTTAGAGTTTTTCATTGAGATGGCCTTTTGGGTGTTACAGTAAGTAGTCTCATAAATATTCCAGTAGATTGAGTGGTGAACGTCTGTATCCTACAACAAAACATACCAACCTTGCTAGTAAGTTTTCAATAAGCTATTTAATTCCTCAGAGTTTGAATCCTAATTTTCCAAGTGAGATTAATAATATCTACATTCAATAATTAATGTGAGGATTCATCAAGGAATGTATGTAAAACAGTAAGTGGCATACTTAATACATGGAAATTATTAGTATTATCAAAATTAATATTATTTTTAATTGTGTAATATTGACATTAAACTTGCCTCCAAACTATAAGCAGAGAAAGAGATGGAAAATTTTAATTTCAAGCTGGAAGCTTATTTGAAACCAGATCTTGCATATTTTCCTGAAAACATGACACTGACATGAATCTTGAAGGTTTTATTTAGGATTACAAAATTGATCAAATGTTTCAGGGAATGAAGGGGGACTATCTATCATTGCTATTTAATTTTAAACAGAGATTTGGATGTAAAACCTGCAAAGCAAATTATTTAATGATTATACTTAAACACAATTTTAAATAGTGTATCAGGGAGTTGAATGTTCACTTAAAATGAACATTTCATTTTACTTTATTAAAAGGAAGCTTCAGTGATATTCCTTTTCTGTAGACTCAGACACATTACAGTTTCATATCCAATTTAAAAACTCATTCCCCACCCTTTGATTAAAGAAATTTGTGGTAAGTCTTTGATTTATAAATATTCTGATGAGTTATATAAATGTATCAAGCACTTGCTGTGTGCAAAGAATTCCACTAATTGTTCAAGAAGTGTTAAAAAATAGGTAATAGTTCTGGAATTATGAAGGAGCTCACAGTCATGAGGATGGGGACTCAAAGTACATGAACACAATTTAGAAAAATATTTATAAAGACATTTATCAATAAATATTAAAAGAGAGCTCTGGTAGAAAACTCATATGATCAAGTATTATGAGTGAATTAGTCAAAATAACAAGAATCAAAGATATTCAAACACGTGTAGCTTAAATAAAGCAAATTTTGATTCATATATCAAATGTGAAATTAATAAAGATAAAAAATATGCCTGCATTTGATAGAGGCTGGATAGGGAGTTTAAAAACATACACATACAGGCTTCCCTGGTGGCGCAGTGGTTGAGAGTCCGCCTGCCGATGCAGGGGACACGGGTTCGTGCCCTGGTCCAGGAAGATCCCACATGCCGCGGAGCGGCTGGGCCCGTGAGCCATGGCCGCTGAGCCTGCGCATCCGGAGACTGTGCTCCGCAACGGGAGAGGCCACAACAGTGAGAGGCCCGCGTACCGCAACAACAACAACAACAAAACACACACAGGGGGCTTCCCTGGTGGTGCAGTGACTAAGAGTCCGCCTGACAATCCAGGGGACACGGGTTTGAGCCCTGGTCCAGGAAGACCCCCACGTGCCGTGGAGCAACCAAGCCCGTGCGCCACAACTACTGAGCCTGCACTCTAGAGCCCGCGAGCCACGACTACTGAGCCCGCGTGCCTAGAGCCCGTGCTCTGCAACAAGAAAAGCCACCAAAATGAGAAACCCGAGCACCGCAACAAAGAGTAGCCCCCGCTCGCTGCAACTAGAGAAAGCCCCCGTGCAGCAACAAAGACCCAATGCAGCCAAGAAATAAATAAATAAATATTAAAAACACCCACACAATTGATGATAGATAGATAGATGATAGATAATCTAGGGCTATTTTGAGGAGAGTCATTAAAGTGCCTTTATAAACAGTGCAGTTTAATTTTCATATAGTTGGCAATGGAAAACTTCTACAGGTGAATAGCAAGTGTATTTTTATCATTCTGATGAAAAAAAATCATCCTAGAGTGTCTTGTAGGTACAGAATAACATAAAGAAAAAATATTTAAAATTGTACAACCCAGTAATAGCCACTGTTAATATTTTGAGGTATTTTCTATCGGTATTTATCTTCTATGTATCATCTACCTGTTTACACAGTGATATTTCACCACTTAGCATATATAAATTTTGTTGATTATTTTTACCTCACATATTATAACCACTGTTCTAAGTCAATGCATCTGCTTTTCAAAAAAACAATTTGCAATAACGTGCAACCTCCACTAATGTAATAATGTTAGTTGTACTTTTTGTTTTTTGCGGTACGCGGGCCTCTCACTGTCGTAGCCTCTTCCGTTGCGTAGCACAGGCTCCGGACGCGCAGGCTCAGCGGCCATGGCTCACGGGCCCAGCCGCTCCGCGGCATGTGGGATCTTTCCGGACCGGGGCATGAACCCGTGTCAGCAAGCGGACTCTCAACCACTGCGCACCAGGGAAGCCCAGTTGTACATTTAGGATGCTTATATTGTTTAATAACACATATAATGTATTCATTACTGCGCTGTGTCTTTTAATTATATTCCTAGGTTAAACTCCTGGATGTGGAACTTCTGGATCAAGAAATGAGAGCATGTTGAACTCTTTCAGACAAATTGCCAGATGGCTTTCCAGAAAGATTGCAATGATTTATTTCCTCCTCAGTAGTGTGTGTTTATAACAGCACATACTTGTCGATACTGAGGGTGATATATATCTGAAATACTGTTAATAAATATAAAGTTAAATTTTACATTTCTTTGATTGATAGCATAATTTATTTGATATATTTATCTGTTTCTTCTGTTCATTTACTTTGTCTATTTTCTTTTTTAAATTTGGTATTTTAAAATTTTATTTCCATGGCATATGTGAATAGCACAAAAATCAACACTTTGTCATCAGTCTTAAAAATATTTTCAGTATGTTGTTTGCCTTTTAATATTATTTGTTTTTGAGATCTAGAAGCTTGGTGTTTTTATGTATTGAAATATATCCCTTTTTCCCTTTTTGATTTCTGCTTAGTCTTTCATCCTCTGAAAGTCATATAAATGCTGAATTATATTTACTTTCAGTTATTATGGTTTCAACATTTTAAATTTAATTCTTCAGTCTATCAAGACATCTGAATAGTAAAGACAATATTCACCAAACTGTGGCTGGAATTTTAACCTTTTTTTTTTTTTTAACAGAAGTGAAACCAGTTTTAAAAACTCTTTGCTTTCCCCCTTTTCTGTGTCTTAAATAGACATCTGTATAAAATTTAATCGCCTTCGAAAACCTATTGATCCTATGTTTCTCTCATATTCTATTACACTGCTTTAATATCTTAATTTATCCATGTCTGTAATGATTTAAAATAGAAATTCAGAGTTCCTCTATTATATAAGGTTGATGAGGTTTAAAATTGTGTGTGTGTGTGCATGTGAAAACTAGATATTGGAAAGACACACAGTGATTTAAAATAAGGAATTAGGCTCCAAATAATCTAGATTTACAGAAAAGTAGCAACAAAATTGATGGAGACAAAGATGATAAAATGCCAAACAAGAAAATGCCATCTAATTGCATTGGTTAATGTCTCAAATTTGTCACGAATCTTCTTCCCAGTCCCAAACACACACACACACAAAATTGCTGCTCCTGTTAATGAAATTTGAGAATTGAGAACTACACTATAATTTTTTTCATGTTACATTTCCTTTAAGAATTATTTTATATTCCTGCATTCAGTTACAATATATATACGTACATGTGTGTATATATATTTGTAAATATTAAATTAATTAAAGTTTTCTTGGTTTAGATTCTGTTTTATTGGTTTTAACACTCATGTCTAAATATTTATATCATGATTTACTTATTTTTAAATTCTTTATTTTTATTCAACAGTCAACTGAAATATGTCCTTGAATGTTTTTTTCAGTAAGAAAATATGAGTACTTGTATATATGAGAATGTAAATGGGTTTCTACCTGAATGAAAATTTGACCAAATATTAGGTTCTCTATTTCACAAACTTTTCCTCTATTTACAAACTTTCCTCCATTGTCTTCCAGTTTTGTTTCTATGGAGCAGAAATCTGAGCTCTACCTAATATGTGGTTCCTTTATGTTTTTTTCTTCATTGGTCTTGTAGAAATTTGCTTTTATCTGGAAATAAAATAATATACCAGAAATTTTCTGAGTAAAGGCTATCAAATTTTACTGCACTTTGCCTTACTGTATTTCACAGATACTGCATTTTTTACAAATTGAAAGTTTGTAGCAACCCTGTGTCAAGCAAGTCTATCAGCATGCACCATTTTTCCAAAAGCATTTGTTCACTTTGTGTCTCTGTGTCACACTTTGGTAATTCTCACAGTATTTCAGACATTTTTGTCATCATTATGTTTGTTACAGTGATCTGCAATCAGTGATCTTTGAGGTTACTATTACAATTGTTTTGAAGCACCAGGAACTGTGCCCCTATAACAGATGGCGAACTTAATAAATGTCATGTGTGTTCTGACCACTCCACAACTGGCTGTTCTCCCATCTTTCTCCCTCACCTTGGGCCTCCCAAGTCTCTGAGACACAACATTGTTGAAATTAGGCCAGCTAATAACCCTACAATGGCTTCTAAGTGTTCAAGTGAAAGGAAGAGTAGTAGTCTCTCACTTTAAAACAAAAGCTAGAAATGATTATACTTAGTGACGGTGGAAAGCCAAGACAGGATGAAAGCAAGCCTTCTTCAGACAGTTAGGCATGCTGTGAATGCAAAGGAAAAGTTCTTGAAGGAAATTAAAAGTGCTAATCCAGTGAACACACAAATGATAAGAAAGCAAAACAGCCTTATTGCTGATATGGAGAAAGTTTTAGTGGTCTGGATAGAAGATAAACCAGCTACAACAAATGAGGAGTTGCTTCTTATGGATAAGCAAAGGAAGTGGTTTCTTAAGATGGAATCTACTCCTGGTGAAGACGGTGTGAAGACTGTTGAAATAACAACAAAGGATTTAGAATATTACATAAATTAGTTGAAAAACAGCAGCAGTGTTTGAGAGGATTGGCTCCAATTTTGAAAGAAGTTCTACTGTGGTTAAAATGCTATCAAATGGCATTGCTTGCTACAGAGAAACAGTTCCTGAAAGGAAGAGTCAATCGATGCAGCAAACTTCACTCTTGTCTTATTATTAAAAATTGTGACAGTCACCCTAACCTTCAGGAACTACCACCCGATCAGTCAGCAGCCATCAACATCAAGGCGAGGCTTTCTACCAGCAAAAAGATTACAACTCCCTGAAGCGTCAGATAATGGTTAGCACTGGTTAGTAATAAAGTATTTTTTAATTAAGGTATGTACACTGTTTTTGTAGACACAATACTATTGCACATTTAATAGACTACAGTATAAACATAACTTGTAAATGAACCGGAAAACCAAAAAACTCATGCAACTCGCTTTATTATGATATATGTTTTGTTATGGAACCAAACCCACAATGTCTCCATGGTATCTTAACTGCGTTTCATGCTTTGAAAACTTTCAATCTGCAAACATGGATACTTAATAAAATCCTGGAGGTTTTTTTTTCTTTATTTCTACTGTATCTTTGTTATTGTACTTGCTTACTTTACCTGATTTTTTTATCAACACAAATTGATTATATTTTTATTTGGCCATCTGATCTTTATTTTCTTATTCTCCTTGTTAATTCCTCTGTAGTCTGGAAGATTTCTCAAACATAATGAAGAGTACTGTAAGATGGTTAGAGTATTCTTTTATTAACTAGGAAAATACAGACTGAGTCTTGCCTCTCAATTTAGCTAGCTTCTGTGAGCTTCACCCTGTATTGGCTTATAAAATAGAGTAATATTACATCTTTTACTATGAGGTTTGATAATTAACTGAAGAAATGCTTGTAAAATACCTATCACAATCCTCCCAGCAAGTTTTAAATAAGTATTAGGTATTATGTTATTAACAATATTACATATTTTGTTTTCTGCATCTTCAGCTGTATATTTTGTCTTTAATTTCTTTAGTTTTATTATTTCAGTTCTGTTCTCTTCTCTATCAGTATCTTTATTTCACCTTTAATCTCGTGTTTTATATATTTCATTCTTTATTAAGTTTTATTTGAAATTTGAAACTTTTAAATAAATAACTTGTAATAACTTAAATAACTTCTAATACCTCTTCTTAATAACTTTTTTCTTTTTATCTTGAATATAAAATATTCTTCTCCTCTAATGTTGCAGAATCTTTCATGGGATTCACATGTGTTTGAACCAGTGTATTGATTGATTGATGCCTTTGTGACTGTAAAGTTCCCATATTTCTGTGGTGGGACCCTGAATCTCTATTTTTATCCCTGTCTGTAGTTTTTTTCACTCTCTCTTTCAAGACAGTAGCAGTCTTATAGTCATCCTGGCACAAATCTGACTTAGAGTCCTTGCTTCCAGTGTTGATGCCACTTTTCATTTCTTTTTATGTCTCTATAAGTATTTCAGTATGGCCATGGGTAAAGATAAATCAGGTACCCAAAGCTACATGCCATTTCAATCCAGACCTTTCTACTATAGGTTTATGAGCAGGAAAATGACAAGATAAAAGAGGTGTTAGAAAAAACTATGTTTTCACCTGTGAATAAGTCTGACACTTTGAGAGAAAGCCTTCTTCTCTAACTTTCCAAATAGAAATGTAATTGTTCTTTCCTCACTGTCATCATGGCTACAGTTTTAACCTGCCATAGACTATTGCTTGAACTCTCACCTTCCTAGTTCATCATGCATTACAGAGCAGTGCAGTCCAGAGGAAAGCATGCTGCCATCAAAGCTAGAAAGACCAATGTCTGAAACTGTCGTGCAAAATGTGACATGAATACTTACTCTTTCTGAAATTCAGCCTTCTAAGTGTATAATAGTAACATTAATTTACATCAAATTATGTCAATTAATGTCATATCAATTTAATCTTAGACCTTCTCTCAGCTTAAAAAAGAAAGTAACTTTGATGTCCTTTTAGTGACTGTCCCAGGCTAACATTAAATAAATATTAGTTTTTAAATGTCTTATTGTTTATGCATCAGGATTTCTTCCTGATGTAGAATATAATACCTCTAAGAGAAGGACCATTACTATTTCTTTCATTGTTAGTGCCTTAATTTGTGTCTTCCACATTGCAGATACTCAAGTACCATTTACTCAATGAGAAAACTAAATGTTTGGCTATTGAAAGAATTCTGGGAGTAAAATAATTACAGCAAAATAAATCTAATAGGAAAATCCAAAGAAAGAGACAAACCTTAGGAAAAAAATGACTGGTGATAAATTTTATTGGGGGTTGGGTTTACTGGAGAAAAATGAATTTTAAATTCATAATTCAGAGCTAGAAAATAAAAGAATTTAAAAAAAATTAAGTGGAATTAATTTAGTGTTTTTATATTAATTTTTAGATATCGATTAGACCTTTATATAAGAATATGAAAATAATTATTGCATTTTCCTGCATCTTTTTGAATATGTCTTATAATACTAAACTAACACAATGTAGCCTTTACAGTCAGCATATTAATATACTACTACTACTAGTAATAATAAATTTCACTAAGCATATTGACTGGCACATTGTAGATGATTTGTGAACACTGCGAATTGTTAGAATTTTGTGGCAGCAGAGAATCAACCCCTTTATTGTTTGATAATTCTATAATACATAATGCACAGTACACACCATACAATAATTGTTCCACAACATACACTCTTCTGATGTATGAAGTAATAGCATTTTTACAGTGTCATTGATGAAATCATTTCTGAACTTTGCCACAAATATGAACAATGATATATAGCAGCATTTAACGTCTGTGTTTATTCCCCTTGTTTTCAAATTCTACTGTTAAAGATGCTATTGTGAATTTGAAGTTGTAATGGAAACTCAGATTTCAATACAAAAGAATTTCATAATCAGATGTTTCTAAGAAGATGGATATATTTTCTGTAGAATATTTATTATTAAGTATAATAATTTACAGCATTAGTTAGACATTTGAGCCCTAAATATTCCTTTCTACGAGCTATTGTCAAATGTTCTCAAGAACATCAATAAATATTTTATTAATTAAAAACAGAAATATTAATGAATTATTTTTGTTGTCTTGTAAATCTGGACCAGTGAAGAAGTATTAGTGGTTAGTGGCTTGATTTTATATATATTTATTGAAATAATTTTGTCACTTTACCATCTTTGTACATAATTAAATTGTTTCAAATTAAATAATATAAATAAATTTTCCTTTTCATAACTGGTTTGAAAAATATTGTTTTAGTGCTTAACCTGGATTTTAGATATGAAATACTGTATTTTTAATTTAATAGACCATATAGACATTTAATACTAGCTAAAGAAAAAGATGTTAATGGTATTTTCCAGTTATATTTAATCTGATATATTGAAATTGGTAAACATAGAATCCATTGGTGTATAAGTTTACGAAATGTATACTAGCAGTAATTATACCCACATTTCATTTTGCTTTGTACAAACATTCCTGAAATTAATAAAATGGATAATATAAATTAGTAATTTTGGATATCCAGTATCTATCTATCTATCTACCTATAAAAATATCCCAGGCACTGAAAAGACTGAACTTATCCTACTTGATGTTGATTTGGAAAACAAAATACCTTAAACTTTTGATCTGTTTCTTGTTATTGGAAGTTGGGTGAAGAAAAAGAAGCATCTCTTGTTAACAAAAATACCCACCATCTCACCCCAAGTTTATTCTGCATGACTTAACCGGCAAAGAGAAGAACTTGTAAAGCTATGCAAGTCTCCTCTTGACAAACAGAAAATGTATAAAAGAACACTAAAATGGAAATGTACACCAGAATACACTAGTACAATAAGGTTCTTAAAAAAAAGAAAGTTTCTAATGCTTTATAAATGTTCATCTTTTGATAGATAGGCCTGGTGGGCTTATGTTTGCCTCACCGAATTGTATATGACACTTGGCAGAACATGTATAAGAACAGCCTAGAGCATGATTTCCCATGTGCTCTTACCCAACTCCCACAGATACTGTCTGACTCACAAACAGAATGGGAACTTCCCCCCAAACTAAACCATTGCTGACCTTTAAATCCTCAGCATACTGAAGGACTCCGGAAGAATTTGGCTCTTTTTGTGGAAGCACAAACTGAAACATTTAGTTTTAATGTTTGAAAAAGTATGACCTGGGCCTGCTTTCAGACTTCTATTTTGTCCTTGCAGTAAAGACTACTACTTTAAACCACAACACAGGAGCTGTTGATAACTCTGGATGCTGATGCCTGCAGGGCACTGATAGATGATTCATAAATCTTTTCCAAATGGCGTTCTTGATATTTGCCCACAGGGTCTCTGGAAGCATTCACTAAACTTTCCAATTTTGCTTCAGAAGTTCAACGTAACGGTTTTTTCTCTCCCATTCCTGCTTTGGAAGCAAGTATGTCTTCCACGTAGGATGTACTTATTTCCTACTATTGAAATTTTTCAAAGTGTGATACCATCACACTTGCATAAGAAGTGTTTGATTAAAAGAAAAATCACAGTTGTTGGGTATGACCTCAGAAAACAAATATAATCATGATGTGTGAGGACAGCTTTAGGTAATCTGCATTTTGAAAAAGCTCCTCAGGAAATTTTTATGTACAATAAAGATATATGCAAAAAATTTTGTACTCTTCTAACCCTTTCTGACAATTTTCCCCAATTCCAGACCTGTATTTCTTTCTCCATACTCTAAAAAAGAGAGATGGGCAATGTCTTAATGGATGTAGCAATTGCATGTTACTTCCTTTGTAACTTTACTGAGACAACTCCTTATATTACATTTGAGCCTACATTGTACTGGCCAACTCTCATGACTTAGGACATCCTTACTTGTTCTTTTGATTCCTATTGTTGAAAACTATGATTGTACACTTGTGATAAAATGTTTATAAATAACAAAATCTGAACAACTGGGCAGCCTACTTTCAGAATCCTATTGCTAAGTTTACACCCAAAAATACCAGTCAAAAGTAAAGTATTCAAACTAGTAGAAAGGTAGTGCAAGACATTCACAGACACATTCAACTTAACTGAATGTATATGTTATGTTTCAACTGAATTCAGTTAACTAATGAACAAGCACAACTACAAGTAGCCTGGTAATTAAATATGGGGGAAAAGTGGAGTTTCAAATGGAAACACATTTGCACTATCCAACAATGATGTAATAAAGAACAAGGAAATTAATAATGAAGTACTTTTTTTAAGAAAAGGGGAATCACATGGTCAGCTTTGTCTACTTAGAAAATATTGGATATAGCTTATACTAATCAATTAACTTGCAGTTATATACTGAAAGAAAGTAAAAAAGATGGGAAGTAGAATAAAATTTATTGATATGCTACTTGTGCCTGATTCTATATATTTAATTGTCAGAACACCACTGTTATAAAATCTGTCGAAAGCCTTGACAAGTGGTATAGTTGGAATCAAAATCTGACTCTAAAGCCTTGCTTTTTGGAGCTCTTTGATTTTCCAGCATTATGTGGGTAAGGCCACTGTTTCTGGTCCTCCCGTACCTGTCCGACCACACCTCCCACTACTGTATTTCTCATTCCCTGAACTCGAGCACATCTGGCTTTATTCTTCTGATTTTTCTACAAAATTTTTTATTGACAAAATTCAATATATAATAATAAGAGTACTTTTAGTAATATAGGTCTACTAAGGAGGAGAATGGAATTCTTTTTAGGGGGAAGATAAGGTTTTGCTTAATTGGAGTTTAAAGTTAGTGTTCTCCATCATCAAATAGATTGCAAATGTTTATCTGTAAAAACCATTCTTTTCTCATGAGCCTAACGAAAACAAACATCTGTCCAGATTTGGTCTGTGGGTCATGGTTTGCAACCCATGGCTCAATTCCTGAAGTCTATATTCTGAAGGATAGGATTCAAAGGTTTTCCAAGATTTGGCTACAATTTACTACCTTTCCATCCTATTTCCCACTACTTCCATTACATACTACTCTAGTCAAACTAAAATACTTATCATTCACTGTAAACCACCTACATTTCCCCCAGATTCACCCCTTTATTCATGCTGTTTCCAACATGAGCTCTCAATATCAAAGTAGTTCCAGGTTCTGCTCAAATGACACCTCCGTTTTTAAGTTTATTCCTGAAACTCCAGTTGGAATTGACCCTTTATTCCTTTGAAAACTCATAGGACAGGTGTTGCCAGTTTCAGATCACTTGTACATGTTTTATTTCTCATACTAGACTCAGATTCTAGAGCACAAGTACTATGGTTTGTTCATTCTGGTATTTCTCTCAGTATGTAGCATGAACAGATGTTCAAGAGAAAATTGTAGAATTCAAGATTGAACACAGAGGGAGAATGATTCATGTTAAGCTTCCTGCTAATGCTCTATTCTGAGCTGCTTCCCCCTCCCGTTTCACTTCCAATCCATTTGTAACTGGATCCCTGTATTAAATTCCTTCGATTTATTCACATGACATGAGCTGTTTCTCTGACAGATATAATTAATATACGTGCATATAAACCACAAGAATTAATGCCACTCAACCATCCATAAAAGTACAAGGAAGGAGAGCACTGAAACTAAAAAGTTCCTGAAGCAGTAAGTTAGATAGGAGTTTTCCACATTTTTTATTTCTCTTATAAAAATGTGCCAAACTGTTCTGTTTCCAGTGTTTTTACATTTGCTATTTCTTTAGCCTTCCATCTCATGACTCAGGTCTCAACTCGAATGCCCCTTCCTCAGGGAAGCCTTCCCCTGACCACTCTAGCTAACAAAACCCCTTCATATATTTGCATTCATATTACTCACTATACATTGCATTTACCATATTATGTATCAGTGCCTGAAATTATTTATTGAACTTTTAATTTTCTGTCTCTCTACACTAAAAGGTACTCTCCCTGAAGGTATATGATCACAATCCCTATATCCATAGTACTGAAAACACTGTCTTGAAATAAAAGTCTCTCTTATTCCCTCTCCCTCCCTCCCTCTCTCTCTCTTTCTCTCTCTCTGTCTCTCCCCCCTGTCACTCGCGCCCTCACTCTCTTTCTGATGATAGAGAGATAGATAGATGATAGATAGATAGAATGTACCTATCTATAACTAATGAACTAAATCTTTTTTGAGTGAAAAAAATAAGGTTTTTCTTGTTAAGGAGCTTAAAATATAACTGTAAGACAAGATCAGTTACTATACAGTACACCTAACAATTAAAAGCAGTGCATACTGTGTGGAACTTTCTACTAAATTATTCAGAAGGCAGAGGTTGGTGATATCAATGAACCTAAGGAATGTGAATATTACTTATTTTTGCAGAGTGTTACAGCCTATCATATATTTTATTTTATTTGAGTTTCACAGAAGCAGTGTGATATATAGCAAATTAGCCAATATTTTTACAGAGAGGTTAAAGGATATTAAATGCACAAATCCAACGGTAAAATAAGGCTCCCTAAAGAAGATAGAACTTGTGGAAGATATTACCTCCTTTTGTTTATTTTTCAGAAATATAGAAATACTCAATTGGGAAAAGTACATCAAATGAGGAGCTAAAAATAAAAAACCTGCTACTATTAGGACATGTATGATATTTTTTGATATTTAGTTTGTTAAAAACATCACAGATTTATTTCCTAAAATAAGAAATTTGTTTTTATATGTATAGGAGTTTATACAGATATTCTTTCAGTATATTCCAGTAAATCAATGGAGCTAGAGTAAGATGTCATATAAATATGTTTAGCCACTGGTTTCAAATAAAGTCATACAATGGAAACATCTGTTTTCAAGAAACATACTTGTGAAACTAACATCACATGGAAGAAATTTATATTTGCCCATTTTATATGTACAGATAATCAATTAAAAGGTGTTGAAAACGGCTTCTATATGCATAGTTCTGTGCATGAGGCCTGGCCCAGAACTGACCTATTAGATGGCATCTGTTCAGAGCCTAGAGATGAAAACAATCTCAGATGTTTCACATGTAAAGGATAATTGGTAAATTGGTAAATTCACAATCTCTCAATGATTCTTTTCTTTTTTGGGGGACATCCTCCTGTGGTCTGATTTTTACGCAATATTCCAGAGCCATTTCTGCCAGTGATGAAAAACTAGAGATGTGGTTGCTTAGATACAACAAATCCTGTATAGCCAAGGGGAATCTGAAGGTCAAAGAGTGAATTAGATTGATGTGTTGCTCTTGTTTGAAAGCAGAATTTATTTGTTTTGCTGATGAAGTAGGAAAATATGGACAGCCAAGGAAGCGAAGATACACTATTTTTGCTATAGAATGAAATTCACCAAAAATAAGAGATCAGGAAAAGAAATAGTGGATATTATTATAGTAATAATCCACTTAGAATTGAGAGACTGTGAACAGAAACATTTACTATTTCTTCCGCCAAAATGGGTCGAGTGACAGTTTCAACTGAGGAAAAATCCCACACTAACCATAAATATAAATAACTGCTAAAGGTCAAGCAGAATGACATCATAACACTGGCTTAGGGGCAAAGTTAGAAATACAGTGGAGCTAAGTGCTGAGCTCACTACATAAAAACAACCTTTGTGTAAAAAGGTATCTCCTTAAATCTATTTTTGAAACACCTGTTTATGCACTTAATTTTTTCTAACAAAATAAAATAACTTGATAATAAGAAATAAAGACAATAAAATAATAATCAGTATGAATAAAGTCTCAATAGGGACAATATTTTTCAATAACTGATAGCCATACTTCTCCAAAAATCTTGTCTAGCAAATACTATTATGAAACACTAATTTTAATGCTATAGCTCACAATACAAAATCTTGATATAAAACTAAAACCTTTTTTATTTTCTATTTAGCATTTGTGTTTCTTATTTCGACTTGAAATAAGAAATGTGTGCGCTCTAACATGAGCAAATTAAAATGACACTTTCTTTTGCCATGTATTCTTTAAAGCTTTCTTATTCACTTTCAATCTTATAAAATGTATGTATTATAGAAAACCTTCTTGAAAAATTATACAACTTCAGCATTTGAGGAGACAATGACCTAGAATTACTTAAAAGTAATCTTCACTATAATGGAATGCTGCAGGAGGACTAAAAGTTTCACTTTTAGAAAATAACAAATTGCACGGCTTTTTAATAGGCCTTGACAAAATAGGCCACAGCCCTGGAAAGAAAATTACTTTCAATATTGACCCTCTTGCCAATGTATTGAATTCTTCTGCTTGCCCCTATCAGAGGTTGCCTAAGATTTAGCTGGAGCTGTGTCCTGAGAGACCTGAAAGGGATCAGAATCAGAATGTACCTTGTTTGTGGTGGCAGCATAAGGAGATGAGAAGAAATTACCATGGATGGTATAGGAGAGTCAAATCAAAGTAAGTGTGTAGTGAGTGTAACCAATTTCAACTAGGCTATATCGGGAGAGTAGTGGTCACACACAGTCAAATGAGATAGAGACAGAGAGGAGATGAGAAGCAGTAGAAAGCCAGCAGAGAGGCAGCAGCATGGAGCAGTCCCTGAGTAAATTTCAGCAATGTTTAATTGTAATCCTTATGATTTTCCACTACTGTGGTGGGCCATTTAAATAAGCCAAAGTGATATGGACAAGGACATTGCTATATATTGATTCTTCTTTGGGTGCTTCCTGAAACCTAGAGAACTCTGTAGGATACAGACTCAATTTAGTTCTAGAAACTCATTCTCTGTGTTGCTTTCTTGTAAACTCTTTACCACTTTCAGAAATCCCTGGGCCAAGGGGTAATGAACTTAACAACAAAAAAGTCTCAGTCCTTCCAGAAGAGAAATCAAGGAAATGGAAATGATGATTCCTTCTGTATAAAATATAAATGACTTTAATCTGGACTAAAATAAAAAAAAAAAACTTTCTTAAGAATTGTAAAGATTAAGATAGAGTTTTTTATGATAGTGTCAGGAGCATGGCTGCTCATTTTATGCCACTAGAAGTAAGGGAGATCGTAGGAAAGAAAGAAACCATGAACTTTATTTTGAAGAATCATTACTTACATAGTGAGAGTAATGATGTTTATAAGTAATATAAAATCACAATACACTTTTAAACAAATACTGAAGAATAAAATAATATTTTAAAATACAATGAATACCAGATTATCATATATTAGATTAACTGTAAAAATTAATTATAGTTTTGTCACTACTATGATTTACATACATGCCCCTTCCTAAGGAAGATGGTAGAAAGCCTATTAATTTTTTTTTAATATTCAATTTGTATACAGCCAAGGATTACCAAAATAAGGTCACTGCACTCATTAATTTTGGTAGTTTTTTATTTAATATAATATTTTGGATATTCAGGTATACCATAATACCATTGCCAATATTTAGCTCTCTTTTCTCAATGTTTAGAAGAATTATTTTAATTTTTTTTATCTTAGTAAATTCATATGAACATCCAAAACATTTGTAACAATCGTTTTAATGGGCATCTCTGTGTTGATTCTTATGTTTTTAAATGGTTTAGCCTTTATTGTTTACAATGGTTTCTACTGTTGGTTTTGACAGATAACCTTCATAGTATTTAAGCAGTTATTTTACTTATGAGCATGCTTTCTAGCTAAATGTTGACTATTAATTGGTCTTAAACTTTTAGGGACACAACATCTACAAAATATTTATAAACCATTTAGAGAAAAACTATAAAGAAATGCAACTTTAGAAGGAAATGTAGATCACTACATACAGAATAGAAAATCTATGAGATCTTACCTACATTAGGTTAACCATTAGCTATCAAGAAGGTAGAGAGATTTTCAGTTACATTAACACTTTAAACATCTCTATAAAAAAGATATTAATATAATTAGTGAATAACATAGATTATGGAAATATATTGCCATCTATCAGAATAAAGCCTAATACCTAAAATAATACTAATATAATCTTAATAATAATAATACTGCTTCAAATAGATAAGAAAAAGAAAATGACCAATTGGGAAAATTGACAAAATTATGAATAGACAAATCACAGATGGGTTAATCATATGGCCTATAAACATTTGAAAAAATGTTCAGATTCATTAGATTTTTGAATGTAATGAATGAAACTATTTAAAAAAATGTATTCGGGGCTTTCCTGGTGGCGCAGTGGTTGAGAGTCTGCCTGCCGATGCAGGGGACGCGGGTTTGTGCCCCAGTCTGGGAAGATCCCACATGCTGCGGAGCGGCTGGGCCCGTGGGCCATGGGCGCTGAGCCTGCGCATCCGGAGCCTGTGCTCCGCAACGGGAGAGGCCACAACAGTGAGAGGCCCGCGTACCGAAAAAAAAAAAAAAAAAAATGTATTCGATCAATACCTCAGGATCTTTAGATATTTCCAACTGGTATTTTCTGAAAAGAAAAGTAAAATACCTAAAAAGGTATATATAATATTTCTGTTCTGAAAAAACACATACATACACATACTAAACATTTTATTATGTAAGTATTAAGAATTGAATGTTAGAGTACATATCAGTCAGTGTTGGGGGAAGAGAAGAAAGAAGGAGTACAGAAAGCAAAGAGGGAAAATAAGCACAAAAAAAGATTTCTATGAATAAAACAGGTATGAGTATGTGGGAAATTATCTAACTTTATATGCAGAAATAAATGAATTTAAAAATAGCTATCACTATATGGTAGGATGTGAAGAAATTTTTATTTCCTTCCTTATAACTGAATACATTACAATAAGTATAATTTTAATAAAAAACAAATAACAGTATTTATTTTCTCAAATAAATCAAAGTTATTTACCCACTATCTTCTTCATGGATCTTAAGAACCCATATGCCAATGACAGTAAAGCATGCCTTCCCCTTCTCATTACCCTGGACTTTATCTAACGTCTTTGGGTAGGGAGAAAAATGGTGAAAAGTGATTCTTCTCATATAGACAAGAGGCAGATAAATACTTTGCATGGTCTGGGTCTTAGAAACAGACTGAGATTTTTTCACATTGTTTATTGTTGTATTTAGCATGGTATTCAACTGGTCAGAATGTTGACACTGGCTTGAGAACCGTTCCTACATTTATCCTGTCAGGATGCTGGGTGTTGAAAATAAACCCCACTCAACTGAGCCACAAGCCACGGAGACCACTGATTTATGTTTTTCAATGCTGCCAATCTAGTGAAAACTCAAAGGAGGTGGAGGTGGCATGGGAAATTAGTGTCATTGATATTTTTTTCTTCTTTCTTATCTATAAATCTAATAAATACCCTGTATTGGTTAAGTTAATGTTCACTGCTATAAAAGATGAATATCCAAATTTCTGTGGCTCAGTATAATAGATGCTAATTTCTCACTCAGGGAAAGTGTAAGGTCTCATTCAATGACTCAGGCTGATGGAGGCTCTCTCATTTTCAATTCGTAGTTTCCCAGACCATGCTAGGGGGAGAGTGGAATATTTTATAGGAGATTTTACAGAAGAGAGGGAATTTAGTTCCTAAAACTGAGTTCCTGATTCACTCACTGAATAAACACTTGTTGAAATCTAGCATACTTATTACTGGCCTGGAAGTTAGGATACAAGAAAAATCTTTAACATATGCCCCAGCTTCTCAGCACTTGTATTTTATAGAGTGAAAGAGTTATGAAGACCACTGATTCTGTCTTGTGGTCAATTGGTCAATTGATTAAGCTATACCTTGATTAATAGTGTCTTCCAAAAACTAGTATGGGAAGAATGTCTGTGACTTATTTTTTAAGGGTATTTCCTCACCTGCTTTGGCTACAATAGCATACTTGACACTTTCTCTATTCCCAAGATCCTTAGAACATAACCTGCACTAAATCTGAGTACCTCTCAGTAATTTTTCTTATTCTAGCAAGTATAGCTGCATTCTCTCAATATCATAATGATGAAAAAGTGAGCAACTGGAAATTTAATTTGGAGTATATGTAAGAAACATTCAATTAGTTCAAGTTGTTAAACAGCATATGTTCAGCTTTCAGTGAAGGTGAACTAATGAAGATGAATGAGAAACTGAAAGAAAACAATTCAATATGTGTTTTTTGAGAAACAGTATTATTGAAAAGCATGTGTTTTCTACTGAACAAAAGCAACTAACCTTTTCCTCAAATTGACAGTGAGGTGTATCAAAACAGCTTTGGAAAGAACAATGAATACTGTTTAATGAATCAGAGAGAAGAGGGTATAGCATACTTTATTCTGGCAATAATATTCTAGGCACTGAAAGTTTTTAAAAAAGATGAAAAGAATTGCATAGGTATCTGATCATGGTGTTTATTAAAATTGCTTTCTCTATATATGTCAAGCTTTACAGAATTGTCTCCAACAGAATAACTTTGGTGAAAGCCGTGTGAAATGCATTATGAAATATGATTGTTCACTTGGTATGCAGGTATAATCTCATATGCAATTCAGGCAAAAGTGAGGAATTCAATTGAAAGTTCCATTTTTTATAATTTGATGATTGTGATTAAAGAACCATAAAAATTTTCTCTTTGACATTTCATTTTTCCTTCACAAAAGCAGACTACTACAATTTCTATAGTTTTCTTTCCTCTTAACTATGGGGTTACATATCAATGTTGGGTTTCATTTTTTTAGGGATAAGAAACCTATAATCAACTATTTCTGGAGAACCACTTTATTTTATCAAGGCCCATAAATATATTAAAAGTTCAATATGTTCTATAGAGATTTTTAAATGATATGTATAATAAATTTGGGAATGATCATTATTATGATTATAACTGTAATTTTAAAACATGTCACCTAAAGTGAATTATTGTACATTTTGTCTTAGAAATGTTCATTCTGTCTTTGAATTCTTTTAACACATTGTATTGTGAAGTAATCAAATAAAGTGGCTTATTGGATAGTCATTTACCTTTGGTCTTATATTCCTCATAAGATTCTTATTCCGTTGAGAAAGGGAGGGCTTTCTTTCTATCACTGTATCCACTACAGCAACAAGCACATTGCCCAGAACATAGTAGGTGTTTGGTTATTGTCTATTAAATAAATGAACAAATTTAAAATTTTGACAGGCATCATTCTTGATGTCTGTTTTTTAAAAAGCACTTTCTAAATTATGTCAGCTATTTTCTTAGTAGCCCTAGGAATTCTTTGGAAAAGAGTAAGTATCAGTGGGGAGCTGAAGCTATAAAGGCACTATTTTCCCTCCCAAAACTTCAATCAGAATATCTTCACTGTTGTTTATTTTTAAAGGAACTTTAACTATAGTATAATAAGAATTGTATCAACTGGATTTTCCACAATGATTCTAACTTACGTGGTGCTTAATAATAATAAATTTCATTGTATCATTTTGTAAGAAAAACAGACATTATAAAGGATTTGACTTTGCTTTCTCCTTTCCTGCTAATAATCATAACTTAATAAAGAATTACCTGGTGACTACTTAGTGTCAGGAAATGTTTCAGGCACTTGGGCTATAAAAGTGAACACAGTAGGCCCTGCACTAATAAAAAGTTCATTTTAATGAATTTTATAAATGAAGTCAGAAAATAGCAAACAAAAAAAATAAACATATGTCAGATGTTAATGAGTGCTGTAGAAAAAAAAAAAAATGAGTGTCAGAGGTGAAGGGCATCCTGGAAAGTGAAAGATTGCTGTTTTATATAGGTTGGTCATAAAAAGGCTTTTTGTAAAGTTAACATTTGAGAAAGTTCTGAAGAAAGTGAGAGAGCCAGCCACGGGGAATACCCTGAGAAAGGGAGTACCAAACAGAAGGAACATCAGACAAAGGGCCTGAGAAGAAGCACACATGCTATGCTTGAGCAACAGTAAGGTATGTGGCTTGAGTAGAAAGAACAATGACAGGCGAGTCACAGGAGATGAGGTCAGAGGTAGCCACAGTCAAGCTCCTGGAGGATCTGAGTTTAAGAGCAGATGGTAAGCCTTCTTGTGCAGAAGAAGCTGAGAATTCCTAGTAAAGCAAAATTGCAGTCTCTCTAGAAATGGTGTATGATTATAGTCTCCAACTGGAGGACTCTCCAATGACTCTTGTTTCCATGCAGATGGACTAATACGTTAAAACTTGCATATATATCACCAAGCATTCCTAGCTAATGTTTTGACAAAAAACACAACATCTACAGTGCAATCACTATGTACTGATGTTTACATATATCATGACATTTAATTCTCATATAAAACCTATGTGACACATCAGTGGTAGTATAATTTTCACACTATGGATGATAAAGCAGAGAATTATAATGGTTAAGAAAATTTGCCTAAGTTTACAGCTAAAAAGTAGAACAAGGACAGAAATTAGGTTTGTCTGAACTAAACTTACTATGATAATCATTTTGCAATATATACATATGTCAAGTCATTATGCTGTATACCTTAAACTTACACAGTGTTAAATGTCAATTGCATCTCAATAAAACTGGAAAAAAAATCCACGTTTAAAAAAAAATTAAAATGCCAGAGAGAGAGAGAGGAAGAGAGGAAGGAGAGATTATGAACACATCATTTACTGGTGACATCCTGTATGTCAGGTACCATGACAGGATTTTTATACATACTATTTCACTCCTGAATATATGAGGACTGAGATATAAAGATTTGATCAGAAACTATACACTGAATTTCTAATTAGCTCTCAACCATCTAGGATTAATGGCCTACAACAGTGTTTTTCTAACTATTCTCTGAGAAGTAATAAGATTTTTGCCAGTAATCATGATGATTGGAAAGAGGGATACTCCCAATAACCTAGGTCACTTCTGCTTCATCCAGAGTAGCTCCATTTGATTCTGCTTTATACCAGGGATTCCTCATAAGATTTAATTAACAATGTTTTAAAATATCTGGCTTAATAGATCTTGCAGAGAATCACATGTGCCCTGCATTGACTAAGAGTTCTCTCTAGTGATGTACCTGGGTGGAGTCCTTAGTGCAAAACCCCCACTCAAGGACATGCATTTTGTCAGCTCAGGCTGCCATATCAAAACATCATAGATTGAGTGGTTTAAAAAACAGATGTTAAAAAAAGTAAAAATAAAAATAAATAAAAAACATGTTTATTTTCACAGTTCTAGAGGCTGAAAAGCACAAGATCAAGGGGCTGGCAGATTTGGTTCCTGGTGAGGGCCCTTTTCCTGGCTTATAGATGGCCACCTTCTCACTGTGTCCTCACATGGTAGAAGAGGGAAAGACCTTTGGTCTTTCTTTTTCTTTTTATAAAGACACTTAGTGCATCATAGGGCCCCCACCCTCATGACCTCATTTAAACCTAAGTACCTCCCAAAGGCCCCATCTCCAAATGCTATTACATTGGGGATTAGGATTTCAAGGTATGAGTTTTGTAGGGGACATAATTTGGTCCATAGCATATTTACTCCTTCAATTAACACTTAAGCTGAGTGCATGCCCTTTATGATTATTTACAGCATCTGTGTACATTTCTTCTTTTCTCTAACATTTCCACTGGATAAGTAAATTTTCTTTCCCAGCATTTTATGTCATAATCTGCAATCTTTTCAATTCACCTGAATATTCAAGTTGAATATAAATTCATTTCCGGTGATCCCTAAAAGTTAACAGATGATACTAAAAGGAACACCATTTAGATGTAGTTTTTTTTAAAAAGTAAAACTACAATTTGATATAATTTCATTTCTTTATACTGATATTTTCTTGATAATGCTATTATATATATTATATATATATATATATATATATTTTTTTTTTTTTTTTTTTTGCGGTACGCAGGCTTCTCACTGTTGTGAGAGGGCCTCTCCCACTGCGGAGCACAGGCTCCGGACGCGCAGGCTCAGCGGCCATGGCTCAAGGGCCTAGCTGCTCCGCGGCATGTGGGATCTTCCCGGACCGGGGCACAAACCCGTGTCCCCTGAATCGGCAGGCGGACTCTCAACCACTGCGCCACCAGGGAAGCCCTATTATATATTTTTGGTTCTAATTACTCACATGGACAATGAATATATGAATTGGCTGATTTCTGTATATTTGGTTCTAAATCACTATATATGATTAAAACGCCCTCTATATTAAGGAAAGAAATGAGAGTCAAAAATATTTATCAATGAAGTCCATGCAAACAGCTAAGTTTTTCCAAAAAGTGAGACTTTGAGAAAAGACTAGTCAGACAATGGATTTTAATTTGACCCTTTTTAAAAACTGCAGCTATTTATCTATTATAAAATTTTTAATTGTTTATATTTCATTAACATGTGATGTTCTTACATATAAATATAAGATATTGATCATATTCCCTTCTCCCCACCACAAGTTATATTTTTTCTCATGGGTACAGGCCTTTATTTTTAGTCAAGTATTGGACTTAGCAAGCATTATTTAGCAGTTCTTTGTCTTTACCTACTTAACCAATAGAGGAAGTTTATAAGATACAAATTAATAAAATGCAATGATCCTTACACTCACTATTTGCTCTCAAATCATTCAAAAGTTTAAATATATAAAATACATCTTTGTTGTAGTATATTTTGGGGACACATGCCAATAGAAATAAAAACCTTAGCTCTGACAGATGCTCACCACACAATCTGATTATCATCCTTAAAGCCAGATTGTACAACTCTTACTCCCATGTAGGAAAGGAAACCTGCTACCACACCTCCTACCCAGTAGCAAAGAAATGTGAATCATCGTTTGAAATCATGCCTGCTGGTCATCATAGCGTTTAAGGCCCCAGGGGCACTTAGGTTATAATTTTAATTTTGTTTATAGCTATCTACATATATATTTTCTATTTATAGCTCACTCAGATTCAATTAGGTAGCCTATTATTTGATTAATTATACAGCTATCAAATCATTCAAGGCTCTCACTGTTTCACAACAGTGGGAAATCCTTCTTTCATCACTATATATATGCAACTATTTGTGGTCTAAATTAATATTCTAGCAATTAATATTAAAATTATTTCTATCAGATATGTTAATATGATGACAATGACACATTCCTAAAGTAAAATCAATAGATAAGTTGTCACTGTAAAAATGTTTTTAAATATAATCCTTTAAATCTTAAAATATCATTTATGGATGAAAGTAGCATGTAGGATTTCATTGAATATTTTAAGACAAATCTCCATTTCCATACAATTGGATTACTGACTCTTACAAAATCAACGAAAGACACACCATATCTTTCTTGGAAATTATTCTGAAAATATTTTTGGGTATGCACCTGGTATGATTTCAAGTTATTGTCATTGACAATGGACAAGTGTATGAGAGGGGGAATAGTTTGAGAATAGGAGACTTTTTTTTGTTAACTTGATTATTCAACCAATGTTATCAAGTAAACATAATGCAGACCCCTATGGGAGATAGAATCTAAAATTAAAATAATTTGATAATGCCGTAAATGATTTAAGTTTTTAAAAACGAGATAGGTTTTCCAAAGTGGGACATAGAGATAATCATGGTTTTTCTTACTATCATGCATGCAAAAGCACACCAAAGTGGGACATAGAAATAATCATGGTTTTTCTTACTATCATGCATACAAAAGCACACCAAGCACTTCCCTTGGCGGCCTTATAGAAAATAGGAAATTTCTACATCCTCAGGAAGCAATTATTAATCTCAATTTATCTGCCATCACAAAACCATATTTAATAATGTAGTACAATTAGATACAAATTCATTTAGTACTTTTAAATTTCTATAAAATGTTATAAAAAGTATTATTGAAAACTATTTTTGAGAATATTGACCAGAGAAGAGACAAATTATAGTACATAAAGGAAAATATCTTGGCTAGTGAATTGATCATTAGAATGTATTAAGTTAGTGAATTTAGCAAAAAGTTTACAGGTTAATGAAACTATTTTACATAAACATATTCTCTAATCCAAGTGTAAAACAGTTAAAAGCCAATAAGAAGAGGGAGCTAAGTAAAGCTATATTTGTTAACTTAAGACACTTGTATGTCACTATAGTTCAAAGAAAAATTACAATGGTAATAATGTTATAATTAGAACCAAACATTATTGAAAATACCACATAAAAAAGGAAAAACCTGTTGAATACAGAAAAAACTGAAATTATTTAGGAAATATAAATACACAAAATAGGTGAAAATAATGTAGGAGCAGAAATAAATGAAAGAGAAAAATAAAATAGTACATTTAAAAAAAAAGTGATTCTCTAAAAACACGAATTAAATAGACAAGCTTCTAGTCAAACCGACTATTAAGACAAAAGTAAAAGGAGAGAAAGACACACAGCAGGATATAAAATGATTAATGAAATGAGAGCCATAACTATAGGTATAGCAGATTTAAAAAAAGATATGAAAATATTTTATCATCAACCAACTTTTCAATATACAGATAAAAGACACTTTTACACAAAAACAATTGAACAAGAGTGACTCAAGAAGTATAAAAAAATAAACAATTACCATACACAGATCATCAATATAATGAATGAATGAATGAATGAATGAATGAATAGATAGTCACTGTCTATCCTTCCTAAAGTATAGGCCCGGAAAGTTTGACAGGTGAACACAAACCACATGTTAAGTAAGAACTCTCAATTATAAGTGCTTGCCATTTTAGAATACACCAGCTATACTCCTGCCTCAGAACTTTACACTGGCTGTTTCCTTTAGAACATCTTTTTATTCCATCTGTAAACTTTGTTTGTCACATTCTCAATGAAGTTTACCGCGACCACTCATCTAGTGTTCTGTCATTTTCCCTGGTTCCCCCAAGCCTTCTTGATTTCCAGAGCTTAGAACAGGATTCAGGACATAATAAGCAGTCAGTATTACGTGCTGATCATTTTTTGATGAGCATGCATACCTTAGATTCCAAACTTGAAGCAGGTGGTAAAGAAATTAAATTATAGGCCAATTTTTTATTTGAGTTTATAAGTATAAAATATTTAATAAAATATTAGCAAACTCAATTCAGTAATATGTACTTATTTGTATGTGTATGTGTATGTATGTGTGTAGAAAGTCACCATAAGCACACACTTGTATTCCAGGAATGAGTGGTGTGTTAATATTATACAATGTATTAATGTACTTCTTCATATTCACAGATATGGGATCTAACCCCTACACCTTCTCAGTAAACAGAAAAAGCTTTTAAGCATTTATATTTACTTATGATAAAGCTTCTTAGCAAATTAGAAATAAATGACACTTTAATAATTGCTTTTAAAGTAGTTATAAAACCTATAGTAAATGTCATACTTAAAAATTAAATATTAGAAACACTCCCTTTAAAATAAAGAACAAGGCAAAGATGACTGGCGATATGACTCTTTTTCAGATAGTATAGTATTAAGGATATTAACCATACAAAGAAATAAAAGACATATGGATCAGAAAGAAAATATAAAATGTCATTATTTATAGGCAATGAAGTTCTCAACACAGAGATTACAAAATAAATTAAAAAGTATTACAGTCAAGAAGAGACCTCAGCAAGTTTGGTGAAAACAAAATAGACATGTAAAAATTGTCAGTGTTTCTATGACTCTGCAGTAACTATTAAAAATTAACGTTGAGAAGAAACAATTTTTTTTTAATTTAAAATGTACAAAGTGACATCAGCAAGATGGCAGAGCAGGAGATACCAGCCTTCATCTCCCCCACAAAACATAATAGCTATCCACAAATAAATACAGCTCTTGGAGGGCTCAGGAGTCCAGTTAAGAGCCTACAGCAACACAATGGGGCAAAACATGAAGAATAACCCATGGGAAGCATGGCTGGGGAAACTGGCATGGCTGAGACGTCAGTAACAGTGAAGAAGGAAGAACACAGAAGGATGGGAGCTATGAATGTCAGCCATGAGGTGGTGCCATCTCAGTCCCCAGTAGCCTACTCTGTGGAGGTTCCTGGCAGCCTTTGCTGCTGAGGACCTCAACAGCCTCCATAACAGCTATGGATATTTACAATTTAATATTTAAAGGCAGCTTTCACAGAGAAGAATCCCATAGTATTCATCAGCATGGACCTCAGGGTCTGCTCTCCAAAAGACAGCAAAAGCTTTTGCCACAGAAGTAACCAAAGCCCACCGCTACTGAAGACCCCTGGGAAGGAGACACTGCTGCACGTCCCGCAGAAGGAGCTGCTATTGTACTGCCACGGGATCAGGGCTGCCGGCCCCCACTGCCCCACACAGGCCCAAGACCACAGAGCTATGGCTATTCCTTACATTCTACACTTCAGATCCTGACCTCAAGGCCTCTCTGTGCGTGCCCGTGCTCCAGACCCTGGCTCTGCAGCCACTCTAGGTGTCCTTGTGCTTCAGACTCCAGCTCTGTGCCTGCTTTGCATGTACCCGAGTTGCAGGTACAGGAGCCAAAGCTGCTGCAGGCTATCCAGTGGCCCTGACACCAGAGCAGCTGTCTGTCACTCTATGTGTACCCATGTGTACCGATGTCTCTCATTGTCACTGTGGGTGAGTCAGGGCCCTGAACCCTGGAACTATGGTCACTCCACAAGCACTGTTACGCCAGTCCCCAGCACCATGGCTGCTCTGCATGCACTCATACCTCAGGCACTGGACCTATCAGCCCTGAGGGCCAGCTGTTGTGACCTCAGGGCTGTTATGGCTCTGCAAATGCCCGTTCTCTAGTCCCTGGTTCTGGGTCTGCATCACAGGCACCATGCATCAGAACCAGTGCCACTGAGGCAAGAAAGATAGGGCCAGACCAAGGACAACCTCCTCATGTACAGGCATTAGGCAGAAGGCAAAACTACCTCCTTGCTTTGCACTTAATGAGGCCATGATGCATGGAGGAATGGCATCTAAAACAGAAACTTCGTAGCACCTGAACAAGTAACTCTGATTATGAAAACAGTGGAGCATGTGAAATAAAAATGCACAGGTTACTGATGACTGCTGTACAACCTTCCACGTGTGGCACTCGACTATTAAGGGAAATTTTAAGGGAAAACAGCTCTTAGAGTACATGTAAGGTGGCTGCAGGAGACAAATGCACACAACCGGGAGCTGACACAACCTGGTGCAATCCAGTCCACACCTCAATCTTCTCCTCAGTGAATACTCCACCCCTAATCAAAAAGACCCCCAACCATTCAAAGGGCTAAAATTAAGATAAAAAGGGGCATCAAAAAACCCTGCAGGATGCCCCTCACTAGCAAAGATGCCCGCACTCATCTCTGAGTGTGTCCTTTCACTTTTGCCTCAACAGACTGCTTCTTTATTCTCTTTGATCCTCAGCCTCAGTGTTTTGTTGTTGTTGTTTTTGGCTTTGTTTTTTTCCTTTGTGTTCTTCTCACAAATTCTTTTTAGACAAGTTGAACAAGAACCTGAACTTTTGGTAAAGCTTTTCCAGTATCACCACCACTACTGTCAGGGTGCCTGTAAGCTGGAAAAATGAAAAATTCACAAATATATAGAAATTAAACAATACTTTCCTGAATAATCAATGAATCAAAGAAGAAATCAAAAGGAAAATGTTTAAAAATATCTTGAGAAAAATAATAATGGACACACAACACACCAAGACCAATGGGATTCAGCAAAAGTCGTTCTAAGAGGAAAGTTTATAGTGATAAGTGCCTAATTTAAGGAAGAAAGCAAGATCTTATAAAAACAACCAAACTTTACACTTGAAGAACAAATTAAGCCCAATGTTTGCAGAAGAAAGGAAATAATATCAGAGAAGAAATAAATGAAATAGAGACCAGACAAACAATATAAAATTCAACAAAACTAGGAGCTAATTTTTTGAAAACATAACCAAATTGTCAAACCTTTAGCTAGACTAAGGAAAGAAAAAAAAAAAAGAGAGAGAATACTCAAATTCAGAAATGAAAGCAGAGGCATTACAACATACCAAAGAAATACTAAGAATCATAAGAAACTACATGAAAAATTATACTCCAACAATTTGGATAAACTAGGAGAAATGGATAGATTCCTAGGAATATACAACCTAACAAGACTAAATCATAAAGAAATAGGAAAAAAAAAGATGAAATCTGAACAGTCAAGAATTAGTAAGAAGACTGAATCAGTAATAAAAAAATCTACTAATAAGAAAAGCCCAGGACCAACAAATAAAAGCCCAAGATAAGATGGTTTCTTTGGCGAATTCTACTAAACATTTAAAGAATTAATATCAATCCTCTTAAACTTTCCAAAAGTCTGAAGAGGAAGGAACACTTCCAAACTCATTTCATAAGTCCAGCATTACCCCAATACCAAAGCTAGATAAGGACACTATTAAGAAAAGAAAATTACAAGTCAATATCCCTAATGAACACAGATGTAAAAATCATCAACAAAACACTAGTAAACCAAATTCAACAACACATTAAAAGAATCATACACCACAATCAACTAAGATTTACTCCTGGGATGCCAGGATGGTTTAACATATGCAAATCAGTAAATGTGATACACCACAGTAAGACAATAATGATAAAAATCATATAATCACCTCAATAGACACAGAAACATCATTTGAAAAAAGTTAGTATCCTTTCATGATTAAAAACTCAAAACAAATTTGGTGTAGAAGAAATGTACCTCAATATAACAAAAGCCGTATTTGACAAGCCCATAGCTAACATCATAATCAAAAGTGAAAAAACAAAACCTTTTCCTCTAAGATTAGGACAAGGATGTCCACTCCTGCCCCGTCTTTTCAACATATTGAAAGTACTAGCTAGAACAATTAGGATAGATAAAGAAATAAAAGTTATCTAAATCAGAAAGAAAGAAGTAAAAACTGTCTGTTTACAGATGACATAATCTTATAAATAGAAAATCCTAAAGACTTCACCAAAAAAACATTCAAACCAATAAATGAATTCAGCAAAGTTTCAGGATACAAAATTAACATAAAAAAATCAATTGTGTTTCTGTATCCTAACAATGAACTATCTAAAAGAAAATTTAAGAAAATAATCCCATTTACACTTGCATCAAAAAGAACAAAATACTTAGGATAAGTTGAACCAAGCAGGTGACAGACCTATACACTGCAAAGTATAAGGCATTGATTAAAGAAATTAAAGAAGACATAAATGGGAATATAACCCATGTTCTTGGATTGGAAAAATTAATATTGTTAAAATGTCCATACCCACAGCCATCTAGGATTTATTGCAATCCCTAATCAAATTTCACTGCCAATTTTTAAAGAAATAGAAGAAAAATTCTAAAATTCTTATGGAACAACAAAAGACTTCAAATAGTCAAAATAATCTTGAGTAGGAAAAAAAAAGTTGGAGGCAGTACACGTCCTAATTTCAAACTATATTATTAAGCTATAGTAATAAAAACAGTATGGCATTGGCATAAAAACAGACACAGACCAGTGGAACAGAACAGAGAGCCTGGATGCAAACACACATATATATGGTCAGTTAATCTTCAACAAGGGAGTTAAGAACTCCCTTGGGGAGTTGATAGTCTCTTCAATAAATGGTGTTGGGAAAACTGGAGAGCCACATGCAAAAGAATGAAACAGGACCCATATCTCACACCACTCACAAAAATTAACTCAAAATCCATATAAAAACTTAAATGTAGGGCTTCCCTGGTGGCGCAGTGGTTGAGGGTCCGCCTGCCAATGCAGGGGACGCGGGTTCGTGCCCGGGGACGTGGGTTCGTGCCCCGGTCCGGGAGGATCCCACATGCCGTGGAGCGGCTGGGCCCATGGGCAATGGCCACTGAGCCTGCATGTCCGGAGCCTGTGCTCCACGGTGGGAGAGGCCGCAGTGGTGAGAGGCCCACGTACCGCAAAAACAAAACAAAACAAAAAAACAAACAACAACAAAAAAACTTAAATGTAAGACCTGAAACTATTAAACTCCTAGAAGAAAACATAGACACTCCTACGCATTGAACTTCACAGTGATTTTTGAATATGACACCAAAGCATAGGCAACAAAAGCAAAAATATGTATGTGGGACATCAAACTAAAATCATTCTACACAGTAAAGGAAACGATAAACAAAATAGAAATACAACTTATAGAATGGGAGAAAATATTTGCAAACCATGTATCTGATAAAAGGTTAATATCTAAAATCTATAATGAACTCCTAAAAATCAACAGCAAAAACCCAATAACCCAATTAAAAAAATGGGTGAAGGATCTGAATAGACTTTTTTTTTTTAAAGAAGATACACAAATGGCCATCAGCTACATGAAAAGTTGCTCAATATCACTATTCATCAGGGAATGCATATCAAAACCACAATGAGATATCATTTCACACTTGTTTGATGTATATTACCAAAAAGACAAGAGATAAATGCTTGTGAGGATACAGGGAAAAGGGAACTCTTGGGCACTATTTAGGAATGTAAATTGGTACAGCTGCTATGGAAAACAGTATGGAGGTTCCTCAAAAAATTAAAAATAGAACTACTTTATGATCCACTAATCCCACTTCCAGGAATACGTCCAAAGTAAGTGAAATCAGTATCTAGAAGGGACATGTGCACTCCCATGCTCGCATGTTCATTGCAGCATTATTTACAATAGTCATGATATGTAAGCAACCTAAGTGTCTGTCATGTCTGTCAATGGTTGAATATATATATATAATTAATATATTCTATTATACATAATAGAATCTTTTTTTAAGCTTATTAAAGAAGGAAACGCTCCCACTCATGACTACATAGATGAAACCTGAGGTCATTATACTAAGTGAAGTAAGCCAGACAGAGAAAGATAAATACTGTATGGTATAACTTATATGTAGAATCTAAAAACAAAAATGATGGTTGCCAGAGCCTAGGAGGTAGGGGTCATAGAGAGCAAAGTTTCTGTCATAAGATAAATAAGTCCTGAGGATCTGATATACAGTATGGTGATTTTAGCTAATAATACTCTATTCTGTAGTAAAATTTTTCTGACAGTTGGTCGTAAGTGTTCTCTCCCTTCCCCAGAAAAGGTAACTATGTGAGGTGACAGACAGGTTAATTAATTTGATTGTGGTAATCAATTTCACAATGTATATGTATATAAAACCATCATGTTGTACACTTTAAATATATATGACTTTGTCAATTATACCTCAATTAAAAAAATTAAAAAGAAAAAATAAAGTGTACATACATAGTGCTTATTATGTGCCAGACACTGGCTGAAGTATTATATAAATGTTAACTCATTTAATCTTCCTTGTGACCCTATGAGGTAGATTCCATATTATTTCCTTTTAATAAATCAGGAGACTGAAGCACACAGAGTAATTGACTTGTATAAGGTAAAAGGTAGCAAGTGGCATAGTTGGGATTCAAAGACAACAGTCTAGATCCAGAATATGTGCTCATATACATAACAATATGCTATGTCTCTAGATACCATGAATAAACGTTGTGCAAGAACTTAAAATAAAAAAATATTTAAATTAGTGCATGGATGGGAAATGTCAGGTCATAAAGAGTAATGTTCCCCAAATTAATGTTAAAGTGTGATATTATTACAATCAAAAGTCTCAATAACATTGAAAGCTGATTCTAAAAGTAATGTGCAAGAAAATCCGATAGTATTTTGAAGAAAAATAAAGAACAGTGTATCTCCCTTCTTAACACAAAGATTTACTGCAACAAAAATAGTCTTACTAAAATGCTGGATTGGATCTAGAACTGTGAAACAGGCCAGTACACATCAAAAAATGCTCAGACACAAACAGACCCACATAAGGAAATTTGTTTTATGAAAGAAGTGGCATAAAAAATTTGCAGAGGAAGTGAAGAAATATAAATCAGTAGGGACAATTGATTGTTTATGTGGAAAAAAATAAAGTTGGATCATTACCTCAGACAGTACACAAAATTCAGTTCCAGGTGGACTTAAAACCATAATACAAAAAAGTAAAACTTCAAAATACTTATAAGAAAATATAAGGAACTATCTTTATGGTACCTGAATAAACCATACTTCTTAAGATGCAAAAAAGTGAAAGCCATGAAAGTAAAAACAGATACTTTTGATGATGCTCAAATTTAAAACTTCTTTATATGAAATAACATCAAAAGCAAAATGAAAAGGAAGCTTCAGAGAAGTGGTAGAAAATGCTATCATATGTAACCAGCTAAGATTTTGTGTTCGGAATTCATAAAGAAAATACATAAAGGTGTTCAACTGTCAAATTTTAAAAGCAATAAAAATTAAAATGCCAATAGATGGGAATTCCCTGGCAGTCCAGTGGTTAGGACTCTGAGCTTTCATTGCCAAGGGTGTGGGTTCAATCCCTGGTCAGGGAGCTAAGATCTGGCAAGCCACACGGCAGGGCCAAAAAAAAAAAAAAGCCAATAGAAAACATTTTATTCCCATCATATTGGAAACAGTTAAAAATTCTGAATACCAGATGGTAGTGAGAATGTCAGAAAATGACCACATATTCATTTGGACAGCAACTGACAGCATGCAATAGATTTGAAGGTGTACATGGTTGATGACCAAGAAATTCCACAACTAAGTGTTTATCCTAGAAAAACTCTTGTATATGTGCACAATAGAATCTTTATAAGAATATATATTGCAGCATTTTTTAATTAAATGGAGGATTAGATAAACTTTAAATGCTTCAAAAGAAATAAATGGACAGATTTTAAATACATGCATACAGTAGAAATCAATAAACTTGTTAAATCACAAAAATATAATGTTGAGTAAAGAAAGCAAGTTTCAGTAGACATGTTCAATATATCACTTAGACAAATTAACAAAATTAATATTATAATATTTTGATGGATATGTGAATGAACCATAAAAGTATAAATGTGCAAAGGAAAAATACACACCAATTTCAAGACAGTTGTCTCTCACATCTGAAAGTAGAAAATGGGACTGGGCAGAGAGGGTGATGGGAAATACAAACATTTCTGTAATTATTCTCTTAAAAATTAAAATGATTTGACTCAAAATTTTCAGAGCTAGTTGAAATTCAGCACATTTTTTTTTCCTTGCTTCAGCAAGGAAATGGATGTATAGAGAGATGCCTCTCTCCTCCTGGGCCCCTGATAACACAGGGGGTAAAACACAGAGAAATATTCTCTACCTGACGTGGCAGTGGAAAACAGCATGACTAAAAACAAGGTTGAATTGTTTTAAGCCACTGAGATTTAAGAGGTTTCATCAGCATGGTATATAACCTAGCATATCCTGACCAATATTAAAATTCCTACCACAAGTCCTAAAATATGTGGCATTGCCTTCATGGTTGTTTGATGAGTGTCAAAGCAACAGTTATTGAGGCTGGAAGTATGATTCATGTTCTGTGGTATCAAAATATTTGACAGGACTTTCACCTACAAGAATATGGAAGGCAAATAACGTCCCTAATAAACTTGTAATTCCAGGGGTAGGATTGCCAGAATTGGCAAATAAAAATTCAGGGCACCAAGTTAAATTTTAATTTCAGATAAAAAATAAATACTGTTTTTATGTGTGCTCCATGCAATATTATATTAAATAATTTGTACATACTTATACTAAAGGAAAAAAATGTTGGTTATCTGAAATTCAAATTCCAATGAGAGTCTCATATTTTACCTGGCAACTCTATCAAGGGAAAGATGTTGTAAAATAGAAACATAGTAATCTCTCTTTGTTATTGTTAAAGTTATTTGACAAGATTCTATGAGGGACCATGAAGTCAGAGAGGAAGGGGGCAAAACACTAGTCATTTTTCAAACAGGATTTTCTCTAATGAGATGGAAAATCATTGAAAAAGTTTGAACTGTGTTGAATTATGCTTTTAAAGGATCACATTGGTGGCTAGTTGAAAATAAAGAGGCTATTGAATATACACGGCTATGGAAATATTACAGATAAGGATAGTGGCTTAGATCTAGGTAACAGTGGTTTGGATGGGTAAATGTTGGAGGAAGAGTTAACCAGATTTCACAAAGGATTGCGGAGTGTGAGGAATATATAGGAACCCAAGATAGCATCAGTTTATGGCTTGGAGAATGGGAAAGATGGAATATCTATTATATGAGATGAAGAAAACATCAGTTTTCTTCAGTTTATGGCTTGGAGAATCAGTTTATGGCTTGGAGAATGGGAAAGATGGAATATCTATTATATGAGATGAAGAAAACTGTAGACATTTAATTTGAGATGCTCATCTAACTGGGGATATCAAATAGAGACCTGGATATATAGGTCTGGGGTTCAGGAGAGGTTCAAATTGAAAGCATGTATGTGGACATTGTTAGCATACAGATGATAGGATACTAAGATGATAAAGATAAAATAATAGTACAAGCTAATGCCTATATATAATTTGTTATATGTGAGTCTTTGATTTAAATGTTTTATTTAACTCATTTTATCCCTATAACAACCCTACAATATTGGTTCTATTATTATTACATTATTTAAAATATCATTTTAGAAAGTGGGATTCAACTTATCCTTGATCTGTGTTAATTGGTCTGATCTCTAAGATAATTTTTAGCAATTGCCTAGTCAGTGAACCCTGCCATAGTCCCTAAGACTGTAAATTTCTTTCATTTGTTGTCATTCTCTTTCACTACCAAAGACGCTTAATAACATCTTATAAAAATTTTACTCTTGATGGACTTGTACTAATGGTGAGTATTTAAAGAACCTCCACCAAGTTTAGGGTATAGAAAGGGGTAAATTAGCTCATCTCTCCTCATATCTCACTACCAATTTGATGGTAAATTAGCAGCCCTAGAGATCATGGTCCTGAAAGTGCAGGAAAAAAAGTAAGATGGAGTAACATAACTTGATTAAGAAGCACAACTGAGACATCATCAGCCTGTGGACCTCTGAAGAGATACTGGGATGAAACAGAGTTGAGATCAAATTTATCAACTACAGCACTATATTTTCGGCAAGAACGTCAGAATATATACGTCATCTATATGTATGTTCTGAGGAGGGTGGTAACTTGCTGACTGCATGCATCTTAGAATGAATTAATTTCCATCTATGTACCTTTTCTCATATTATTCTATTTGCTTAGAATGCTACAAGATCTCTTTCATACTTCAAAGATTTTCACTAAATTCTCTTTAGTTTGAGACCCATTTCAACATACCTCATTCATAGTTTTCTGCATTCACCTGTTATATCTCTAGGAATATAATACAGTAAGACACAGTTTTGAACTTGCTTCTAACTCCTTCTGTTTAAATATGTCCCTATCCTCTCTCTGCTAATGAGTATTAATGGATGGGAAAATAAACAAAAATAACAAATTAATATAAAATATTGATTAGACATCAATTCAATAATTATAATAAGTACAAATAATACAAATAAATGAATGTTAAAAATAGCCAGGCATGCTAAGTTGGGCAGCTTTTTGTAGACAAACACTTTTGATTTCAACTTTAAATTCCATAATATAGCAGCATGTTCTGTTGGTAGAATCATTCCTTGGTTGTATGACAAAATTAAGTATATTGATGCGAAGATGATTCCAACTTCTAAATATGTTTTGTTTTGTTTTTTAAATAAATTTATTTATTTAGCTTTTGCTGTATTGGGTCTTCGTTGCTGTGTGCAGGCTTTCTCTAGCTGTGGCAAGTAGGGGCTACTCTTCCTTGAGCGGGCTTCTCATTGTGGTGGCTTCTCTTGCTGTGGAGCACGGGCTCTAGGCATGCGGGCTTCAGTAGTTGTGGCACACTGGCTCAGTAGTTGTGGCTCGCAGGCTCTAGAGCACAGGCTCAGTAGCTGTGGTGCACAGGCTTAGTTGCTCCACGGGATGTGGGATCCTCCCGGACCAGGGCTCGAACCCGTGTCCCCTGCATTGGCAGGCGGATTCTTAACCACTGCGCCACCAGGGAAGCCCTCTAAATATGTTTTAAAATATTTATTTTAAACTATTTCATCACTCCCAATAAAGCATAGAATATATAGTTTTGTATGACATTCATAATTAAATAACTTTGGAAACTCACAACTTCAAAAATATGGTTCTAGTTGTGGGAGGGCTCTATAGTGGAGAAGGGCATGGAATACTATCAGTTTTAAATAATAAGAAAATTATTTTACTATTTTAAATTAACATTCTATTTATTTCCTGTCCCAATATGGTACAGCATGAAGATAGCTCTCATTCCTATTAAGTATTTCCAGATAAAACCACATTTCTTAAACAGGATGTGATACTGATTACCTTCTCAAATCTCACTTAATTTCCCATTATAATTAGCAGTAGTTTCTTTTAATTATCACTGCCCTTCTTAGAATAGTCTCAGGTATATAAAAATTAATTACCTAGAACTAACATCTTTATAATTTTAACCTTTTTATGCTTCACTTGTTTACAGTGACATTTATTTAAAACATTTATCAGGTAACTGCACATAGTAGACATGTAATTTATCAAAAGTGTGGGGGGGAATATAGGGTATTAAGTTTTCAATGGTATTTTGAGATTTTTCTAGATATTATTAACTCATCAAATCTTGTTTTGACATGGCTGAAAGAAATATGTCATTACAATGATATTAATGCAAGATTACTGTTGTGATTAAGCCATCACATCACCTGTTACACATTTACATTAAAAATGTGTTCAAAGTTCCCATTCCCGTACCTTTTAATTGCGATAAGGAACTTTGCAGATTATAGCCATTCAAAATTCAAAATAATAAAATCAGGGTCACCACATGGTCACAGGATTTAGTATAACTCTCTATTTGACTTCTAAATATGTTTGCATTTCAGGAATGAATTGATTGTCTATACATGTGTACAAAAAAATTTTGTTAGAAATTAATTAGCAATGTTTCTAGCTTTTTTTTACTTCTACAGCAGCTCACTGAAATAAAAGACCTTTTCTAAGCTATGCCTTTAACCATGACCAGGCACCTTAAGATAGTTATCAAGTCTCTGTTCCACATATCCTTCTCTCCTTTATCTCTACTGTCGTCACCAAGCCCTTATTTCTGACCCATGATGTCAATCTTCACCTTGACTTTCAAACTTCTTTCTTTTACTGCTAAATGGTGGGATGAGAGGTCTATGATAATGCCTTCACCCTTTCCAACTCTTGTCTTTACCTCCAAACCTGTCTTTGCTTTGAAATCATACATTACCTTCATACATATGGTTTCTTTCTTCTTTTCTTACATTTCTTTTCAACTTCCTATATATTTGTATTTTATATAGTACTTAACTCTATTGTTCATTCCCTTATCTCCCTCAAGCAATTGTCATTGACTGTTTTTGTAAATGCTCCTGCTGGAAGGGGGTCTTGCATTCGGCTTCTTAGATTAAGTAATTTTCCTGTTTCTCAATTTTTGCTGGCCTATAGATATAACAAATATAAAAGTAATCATAGCAAGTATGGTAAGTGCTTTGTCTATAAAAACACAATGTTTGCCTAACTGAATCTTAATATGACCCCGAAAGTTAAGTGAAATATTAAAAAGTTTTAAAAATGCCTTTGCTTAAAACAAGAGTGGTTGGTTTTCTAACTTTAAAAATATGTGTTTATAAATTACTGGATGCCTCATGCAGATTTTTACCTTGCTGTTATGTCAAGTTTCCCAAAACTTGACTTACAGTTAATTATATGAAGGAGCACAGACTTCTCTTCAACTGGGTAGAGGAATTCTCAGCCTACTTAAATGAATTGCTCCCATGTTGTGGAGTAAGGTCTAAATTTTTCATATTAACAAGAGGTATGTAATCATCTTAAAGAAATTGGCTATAACTTCTACGTTCATATTTTCCACAGCATGAAAAATAAGACAACAAAAATTCTAGAAACACCCACAATTAAAAAACACCACCTGGGCCCTGAGAACTGTGGTCTGAAATGCTGGGTGTGCAGCCTCTGCATGTAGTATCCTATGAGCAAGTGAAATCAGATGAAACACAAAGGAAAAAAAAGGTGAACTGAAATCCACCACTGCTCCAGACTCCACAATGGGGAAGAGGAGAGGCTCACTGGTGCCACCTAGTGCAGAAGCAAGATGAACTACAATCCTGCAGCCTGTGGAACAAAAAACACATTCACAGAAAGATAGAAAATATGAAAAGGCAGAGGACTATGTACCAGATGAGGGAACAAAATAAAGCCCCAGAAAAACAGATAAATGAAGTGGAGATAGGCAACCTTCCAGAAAAATAATTCAGAATAATGATGGTGACGATGATCCAAGACCTCAGAAAAACAATGGAGGCAAAGATCGAGAAGACGCAAGAAATGTTTAACAAAGACCTAGAAGATTTAAAGAACAAACACCTAGAAGAATTAAAGAAAAAAAACAGAAATGAACAATACAATAACTGAAATGAAAAATACATTATAAGGAATCAATAGCAGAATAACTGAGGCAGAAGAACAGATAAGTAACCTGGAATAAAGAAGGGTGGAATTCACTGCTGCGGAACAGGATAAAGAAAAAAGAATGAAAAGAAATGAAGACAGCCTAAGAGACCTCTGGGACAACATTAAATGCACCAACATTCACATTTATAGGGGTCCAAGAAGGAGAAGAGAGAGAAAGGCCCAAGAATATATTTGAAGAGATTATAGTCGAAAACTTCCCTAACATGGGAAAGGAAATAGGCACACAAGTCCAGGAGGCCCATAGAGTCCCAGGCAGGATAAACCCAAGAAGAAACATGCTGAGATACATAGTAATCAAACTGACAAAAATTAAAGACAAAGAAAATAATTAAAAGCAACAAGGGAAAAACGACAAAAAACATACAAGGGAACTCCCATAAAGTTGGGCTTCCCTGGTGGCACAGTGGTTGAGGGTCCGCCTGCCGATGCAGGGTACACGGGTTCATGCCCCGGTCTGGGAGGATCCCACATGCCGCGGAGCGGCTGGGCCCGTGAGCCATGGCCGCTGGGCCTGCGCATCCGGAGCCTGTGCTCCGCAACGGGAGAGGCCACAACAGTGAGAGGCCCGCGTGCAGCAAAAAAAAAAAAAAAAAAAAAAAAAACTCTTAAAATTTGTATGAAACACAAAAGACAAATAGCCAAAACAATCTTAAGGGAAATAAATGGAGTTGGGGGAATCAGACTCCCTGACTTCAGACTATACTATAAAGCTACAGTAATCAAGACAATATGGTACTGGCACAAAAACAGAAATATAGATCAGTGGAACAGAATAGAAACCCAGAGATAAACCCACGCACCTACAGACAGCCTCTTCAATCAGCAGTGCTGGGAAAACTGGACAACTACATGTAAAAGAATGAAATTAGAACACTCTCTAACACCATATACAAAAATAAACTCCAAATGGATTAAAGACCTAAATGTAAGAGTGGACACTATAAAACTCTTAGATGAAAACATAGGAAGAACACTCTTTGATATAAATCACAGCAATATCTTTTTTGACCCACCTCTTAGAGTAATGGAAATAAAAATAAACAAATGGGACCTAATGAAACTTAAAAGCTTTTGCAAAGCAAAGGAAACTATAAACAAGATGAAAAGACAACCCTCAGAATGGGAGAAAATATTTGCAAATGAATCAACGGACAAAGGATTAATCTCCAAAATATATAAGCAGCTCATGCAGCTCAGTGTTAAAAAAAAAAAAAAAACCCAATCAAAAACTGGGCAGAAGACCTAAATAGACATTTCTCCAAGGAAGACATACAGATGGCCAAGAGGCACATGAAAAGCTGCTCAACATCACTAATTATTAGAGAAATGCAAATCAAAACTACAATGAGGTATCACCTCATATCAATTAGAATGGGCATCATCAGATAATCTACAAACAACAAATGCTGGGGAGGGTGTGGAAAAAGGGGAACCGTCTTGCACTGTTAGTGGAAATGTAAATTGATACAGCCACTATGGAGAATAGTATGGATGTTCCTTAAAAAACTAAAAATAGAATTACCATATGACCCAGCAATCCCACTACTGAGCATATACCCAGAGAAAACCATAATTCAAAAAGACACATGCACCCCAATGTTCATTGCAACACTATTTACAATAGCTAGGTCATGAAAGCAACCTAAATTCCCATCGACAGACGAATGGATAAAGAAGATGTGGTACATATATACAATGGAATATTACTCAGCCATAAAAAGGAACGAAACTGGGTCATTTGTAGAAACGTGGATGGACCTAGAGACTGTCATACAGAGTGAAGTAAGTCAGAAAGAGAAAAACAAATATCGTATATTAATGCATATATGTGGAATCTAGAAAAGTGGTACAGATGAACTGGTTTGCAAGGTAGAAATAGAGACATGGATGTAGAGAACAAATGTATGCACAGCAAGGGAGGAAAGCAGGGTGGAGGGTGGTGGTGGGATGAATTGGGAGATTGGGATTGACATATATACACTAATATATATAAAGTAGATAACTAATAAGAACCTGCTGTAAAAAAAAAATTAAGTTATATTTAAAAAAAACCAAGGTCTTTCTTAAAATAAATAAATAAATAAATTTGTTAAAGTTTTAAAAAAATAAAAAATCTCGAATTGTGACTAAAAATATATGAAAGTAAGATAGAAACAGTTTATAAATAAGGCAATGATTCTCTTTGCTTCCAAAACTTAATTTATGCTATTTTTTGCAAAACTTAACTAAATGAAAACATAAACATTGATTCTATGAATATCCTTTCTTGAACATTTAAAACACTCTTTTAAAATAAAATTATCTTTGAAGCATTCTCTAAGAATGAACCACGTCATCAGTAACAACATTAATTCATAACTAAATGTATTCGGGGTGCACAATGGGAGCAGAATCTGCCTCTAGGAGAAGCTGACCTTTTGTTTTACAATTTATTTTATAATATTCTTCAGTGTAGTATTTTAAACTCATAGTTAGCTATAACAAGTACCAAGATAACTGTACACCAGGAAGGATAATTTTAGTACCACTATCTATAAAAGAGACTAATAAATCTGGAAAGATGGTGTTCTATAATTAAACTGTAACTCTTGCCCATGCCAAAACATAATATTATGTAATTGCAGATAACTATCAGTCCCTTAATTTAAAGTAATATTGTAGGTGTTAAAAAAATAAATTATCTAGTAACTCATCAAAAATATTCTGTTGTCAAGGTAATGAAAGCAATAACATATTCCCATGTCAGCCAAAATAGAGTATAATTCAGTTTTGCAAAGGTGTTAAACCACATAGTCTTAAATAAATCAGAAATAAATAAACTTATGGTCAATTAATCTATGACAAAGGAGGCATGAATTACAATGGGAAAAGACAGTCTCTTCAATAAATGGTGCTGGGAAAAGTAGACAGTTACATGTAAAAGTATGAATTTAGAACATTCTCTAACACCATATACAAAAAAAAAACTCAAAATGGATTAAAGACCTAAATGTAAGACTGGATACTTTAAAACTGCTAGAAGAAAACATAGGCAGGACACTCTTTGATGTAAATGACAACAATATTTTTTGGGATCCATCCCCTAAAGTAAAGAATATTAAAGCAAAATAAACAAATGGTACCTAACTAAACTTAAAAGGTTTTGCACTGTGAAGGAAACTATTGACAAAACAAAGAGACAACCTATAGAATGGGAAAGAATATTTGCAAATGATATGATTGATAAGGAATTCATATCCAACATATATAAACAGCTCATACAATTCAATATCAAAAACAAAAACAAGCCAAAAAATGGGCAGAAGAACTGAATAGACATTTTTCCAAAGAGGAAATGCAGATGGGCAAAAGGCACATGAAAAGATGCTTGCTAATCATCAGAGGAATGCAAATCAAAACCACAGTGAGATATCACCTCACATCTGTCAGAACAGCTATCATCAAAAAGAAGACAAATAGGGCTTCCCTGGTGGCACAGTGGTTGAGAGTCCACCTGCTAATGCAGGGGACACGGGTTCGTGCCCCGGTCCAGGAAGATCCCACATGCTGTGGAGTGGCTAGGCCCGTGAGCCATGGCTGCTGAGCCTGTGCGTCTGGAGCCTGTGCTCCACAACGGGAGAGGCAACAGTGAGAGGCCCGTGTACCGCAAAAAAAAAAAAAAAAAAAAAAAAAGAACACAAATAACAAATGTTGGCAAGGATGTGGAGAAAAGGGAACCCTCATACACTGTTGGTGGGAACGTAAATAGGTGCAGCCACTAACAATACGGAAGTTTCTCATAAAACTAAAAATAGAACTACCATACAACCCAGAAATTCCACTCCTGGGTTTATATCTGAAAAAAACCAAAAACACTAATTTGAAAAATAAATGCACCCCTATGTTCATAGTAGCATTATTTACAATGCTAAGATATGGAAGCAACTTAAGTGTCCATCAACAGATGAATGGATAAAGAAGATGTGTATGTGGATACAATGGAACACTACTCAGCCACAAAAAAGAACAGAATATTGCCATTTGTAACAATATGGGTGGACTTAGAGGGTATTATGCTAAGTGAAATAAGTCAGACAGAAAAAGACAAATATTGTATGATATCACTTATACGTGGAATCTAAAAAAAAATACAACAAAATAGTGAATAGAACAAGAAAGAAGCAGACTCACAGATACAGAGAACAAACTAGTGGTTGGGGGGACAATACAAAGATAGAGGAGTGGGCCTACTGGGTGCAAGATAGGCTTAAGGTTGTATTGTACAATACGGGGAATACAGTCAATATTTTGTAATAACTGTAAATAGAAAATAAACCTTTAAATGGCATTAAAAAAATTAAAAATAAAAAAATACAAATTCCTAACTTTAATTTCTTTTATGGTATTGTGGTATGACCTATCATTTCAAGATATACCTGTTAACATATTTAGATAAAATGATGTGATATCTGAGATGTGCTTCAAATAATGTGGGAGAGAATGATGAGAGGAGATATAGTTGAACCAAGAGAATGCTCATGAACTTATAACTGAGTAATGAGTTTGTGGGAGTTCATGACACTCTTCTCACTATTTTTGTATATTTTTGAAAATTCCTGTATTAAAGAAAAAAAATACAAATTATTAGGCCTCATCCTGGACATATGAATCAAAATCCCATAGGGTTTTCTTTGTTCTTTAATTCTTCCAGGTCTTTGTTAAACATTTCTTGCATCTTCTCGATCTCTGCCTCCATTCTTTTTCCAAGGTCCTTGATCATCTTCACTATCATTATTCTGAATTCTTTCTCTGGAAGGTTGCCTATCTCCACTTCATTTAGTTGTTTTTCTGGGGTTTCATCTTGTTGCTTCATCTGGTACATAGCCCTCTGCCTTTTCATCTTGTCTATCTTGCTGTGAATGCGGTTTTTGTTCCACAGGCTGCAGGATTGTAGTTCTTCTTGTCTCTGCTGTCTGCCCTCTGGTGGATGAGGCTATCTAAGAGGCTTGTGCAGATTTCCTGATGGGAGGGACTGGTGGTGGGTAGAGCTGGGTGTTGCTCTGGTGGGCAGAGCTCAGTAAAACTTTAATCTGCTTGACTACTGATGGGTGGGGCGGGATTTGATTTTGCTGTGATTGCACCCCTCCTACCGTCTCATTGTGGCTTCTCTTTGTCTTTGGATGTGGGGTATCTTTTTTGGTGAGTTCCAGTGTCCTCCTGTCGATGATTGTCCAGCAGCTAGTTGTGATTCTGGTGTTCTCACAAGAGGTAGTGAGAGCACGTCCTTCTACTCCACCACCTTGGTTCAGGCTCCCCAGGATCCAGATATTTGGAAAGATATGCATCAAATTAAGATCTGATGGTTCTCCTGGAGATTGGGCTCTGAGGATTGAAGGCTTCCAATTTTTAATGTGCATAATTAAAATTTTTTCTGTTTAATTTATAATAAGAAGCTAATCATTTTTTTAATTAAATTACAAAAATTTTTCTAAATTAGCAAGTGGGAAAAAAGCAGAATTTTAAATATTATACAAAGCAGAAGTTCTAAGTTTAACTGCAGTAGAAGCCCCAGAGGTTCCTCTGTAGAACTGGAGGTTTTGTGGGACAATTTGAAAAACTTTATTGAAATCATTGTTTTTGTATTTACAAAAAAAAAGAGAGAAAGGGCGCAGGACACTTACTTCCCCAGTGGACGTTTAAAATTTGATTCATTGATATATTTTTGGCTCACATTTTGCATCAGCTGCTCCCTCTTCCCAAAGCAATAATATATTGCATAATTAATTCGGTTCAAGCCGTGAGTATACTAAATCTGTTTTTTTTTTTTAAATGACCCTACGGTTCTTCTTAATAAAGGTATTGGATTTTTTTGGGTTTTTTTGTTTTTGTTTTCCTGGCCACACCAAACGGCTTGTGGTCTTAGTTCTCCGACCAGGGATTGAACCTGTGCCTCTTGCAGTGAGTCCTAACCACTGGACTTCCAGGGAATTCCAGGTATTGCATTTTTTTAAAGAAACAAAGTCATAATGAATTAGGAATAGCACAATCAGAATAAATTAGGCTTATCAACATATACAATTCAGTTTTTAAAGCTGAAATTTTGATTAAAAATAGCTAGATATTTAACAACCAATTTGACTTAGCTACTTCCTCCCATGAGTCTCTGAGTAAATATCCAGCCAGATGAAGAAATTCCACAGGAAATGATAATAATAATAGAAATAGCTAATATTGTTAAATCCTTAGTATTTGCTAGGAACAAGTTAAGTATGTTTCATGAATCTTCTTTTGTAGTACTCACAAAATTCCCATATATTAGATTGCATTATCCCCATTTCACAGATGACAAACCTAAACTGAGGTTTAGAGACATTAAGCAACATTCCCAACATCACACAGGTTTCAGCCTGGACTCTGAGTTCTTATAAACTCCCTTATATTGTGATAAGAAACACCTTTGCAAAATGTTCCTACATAATTTAGTAAGCCATCAGAGAGTTCAAGAATAAATGTTTATGAAGTTATCAACATCGAGTCCAAGCCAAATGACCTTGTGTCTTTTCTCTTTATCTGTGTTTCATAGGAAAACATACCTCCAATGCTAATTTAAAAGAATATTTTAAACAAACTCTTCAACAAGAAAAGTTAGACTTCTGTCTTATTACTGAGAAGAATTGTGACTTTGTCCCTTTAATGTTAATAAACTCAATTCCTCCGATTATTTCTTATCGTTCAATTGTTCCACAATTAAAATTATTTTCACATTGCCTATGAATGGAGATATAATATAGTTGAGTCTATTCGACATAAAGTTTGACCAAGGAGAAAAAAAATGAATGATTCCTTTTCTCTGATAATTTCACATACCCATTTCAGAATTACTGTAATACAATTTCACATTGTAGGTAATATGTGCTGAATTCCAGTTTTTGTTTATTTGTTTGGTGTTTAGCTTTTGTTTCCCCAACTTAATTCTGAAGTTTCTGTGATCATTTGCTGCTGGTCGCCTGTAGGTGTGACTGTTTGTGGCAGGAAAAAAATTGGTATAAAATGTAATATATTGACTCTAGATATATTATTTATCATTTTTCCTTTCAACCTACTTTGACAGTCTTCTCACTAAAAGGTTATAGGCAGTTTGAGAGTTACCAGTTGTTTCCTTCTTTATTTATCACTTTGCTGGCCCAAAAAGAGCTCCGCAGGACACATTTTGAAAATAATTGGCCTAACGACTAAAGAAGGATATAATTTAATGTTTGAAACATTATTGAAAGGAGAAGGAGGCATTGCAAACAATGTGCTGGGACAACAATTATAAACTGGGACTCTCTATGGTAATTGGGAAATATGCTTTCTTTATCCAGACTACCTATTAGACTCCTATTTGAAGGTTATTCTTGACTAGATGCCAAGTATGGTAGTCCTTGCAAATCTAATTGGAAAACACTAAAAGTGTGTTACAATGTTTTATATATATGTATACACATATACATATGCATATATATATATATCTCATGGCTCATATTTGGATAATACATACTTATAATAAATAATTATATATAATATTCTTTACATATGCATGTTTATGATAAATAAACTCTCATTGTGAGAAGGCATGAGCCATGCTTATTCATATTTATATGTAGTATCTCAGTGTACAATATGTATTTCTTGAAATTTTAATTCAATTCAATTTAATTCAATTCAATAGTTTCTGGACATTTACTACATGAAGCGAATGGGTTATACATGAAGCCATAATGACAAGTAGGAAATTAAAGAACTAATAGTCTAGCAAAAGAGAAATGGGTAAATGACTGCGATACAACAGGGAGTTCAATGCTTTTAGTAGAAATTCATTCAGATAACAGAGAAAAACTTAATTTTAAGGGCTTATCATTTCATATTACCAAGATGAAGCTTGAATAAAAACCATAAGCTTAATATATGAAACAAAGTGGAGAAAAGGGAGGGTAATTCTCAGAGAAGTCCAGGTACATGTGCAAAGCTCTGTTGCTAGAGAAGTTGCTTTATGCAAGTTAAAAGAGATGAGACTGAAAAATGGTCAGATATAAAATCACTCTAAATGATATGATCAAAGTTTTGAAACTTATCTGGTATATGGTGGGAAATACTGAAACTTTAATTAGACAGTGAAAGATCAGATCAGAATTGTATTCCAATTCTAGGGGTCCAGAGTTGAGGGTATGCCTCTAGGCAGGTATTTGGGCAGGAAAATAGGCGTCAAACATATTTGAGTAACATTTCATAGATAATGCAGAGAATGTCTTTGGAGGTTGATTGAGTTTGAGATGAGGGGGGTCATTGAAATCTAGGTCTAAATCAACCAAGACCCCAAAGGTAACAAAGGTAACATGAGAATGGACATGGATGCATCAGAATATATTAGAAAGGATAATGAGGTGTCTGTGGGGAGTATAAGAAAACTACCTAGAAAAATTGAGAATTGTAAGCTTGGAAGTCAGGAGAGATTTCAGGTAAGAAAATACTTCGACAACACACAGATCATCCTTATTTGGTGAAAAAGGAACACATTATGTAGGTTTGATGAATCTTGGTGAAAAATATAGTGAAAAGGAAAAAAAAAAAGCTTCAAAAGATAGAAGTCTGGAAAATCCCTAAGATTTAAGAATAAGAATCAATCAATCAATCAATCCAAGAACGGAGATACCCTTTACCAAAAAAAAAATAATAAAAGGCCATCAAAGATTTAAGAGGAGAAACACAGGGCCATCAAGGGGAGGAAAAGAACCAGTAGTTTCATAAAAGACAAGAGAGGAGAGAGTTCCCAGATTGTAACACATTTAATGAGTATGAGCCAAGAGGAAATTATAAATGTCATACATCACTGGAAATCATCACCACTCTTGTAATAATTGAGAAAGTTTCCCTGGAAGGAGAGAGCAGCATAAATAAAGCAGAAGAACTCTCTTTGATAGCTACCTGAAAACTAGAGCTCTTTATGACAAAGATTATAGTGGAGGCATTTGTGGCAAGATAGTCTTGGGAACTAACCCAAGGCTTTAAACAGGGTTGGGGAAGAATTCATTAGAGCATGGATTCTAGCTACTAGATGGCCATGTCTGGTAAGCAACTAATGCCAAAATACTGAAAACTGCACGGCACAATAAATATAGGAAAATGTATATATAGTAAACGCATAGCTAATATGTAAATATTATCATATTAATACTATGGTGTTTCTAACCAGGGACAATTTACTCAGCAGTAAATCCAACTAGCCAAACAGTATGCAACTGTTCAACACTGAAAAAAATACATAAGTATTTACTGTCTTTGCCTTTAATAGGAAATCAAGAAAATAGAACCATGGACCCTATACTCTCCAAATTCTACAGAAGTTTTCTATAATACTAGAAATCTTCAACTAGATAGGCATAACAACTTTAAGAGAGTCAGAAAGTGAGAATAAATTTACACAATATATCAGAAGAATTTCATCTTATCCAGGTTGACAAGTCTCCTCTATTAACATAGAGTTCAACATATACTAGGGTCCAGTGGCTATTTACCAAATTAATAAATACACAATAATTAACACAGGGCTACAATTTACTTTAGTGCCCCTGAGACACCAGATTTATATCAGATTTATATTATATTATTTTTATTATATCTTGGTTCATGGGTTAAACACTGTACTAGGCTACCTTTTAAAGATTTTCTGAGCTGATAAATTCTGCATGCATTGTGGTAGAACTAAGGATGGTACCTCAAGTCAAGAATATCACTGAGGTAATTGGTAGAAAATTTCACATCAACCCAGAAGGTGAGCAGGTGTCAAAGCTCTCAAAATTTTGAAGAATTAGTCAGGAAAGGATCAGCAAGTATGTAATTAGAGTCACCATATCCTGTTTAGCTGACATAAATGGTTAGCTCTCTTGCTCTGAATACAAGATCTTATTTATTGAAATTTCCAGAAATTTTAGCAAAGTATGGAAATAGCAAAGGAAAATAGAAAAAAAAAAGAAAATTTAAAAAAAGACAGACATAAACACAGCAATTTGAATGTGAAACTTAAAAACTAGCTACACTTCTTAACCCTAGTGATCCAGAGGGGATCTGAAATGGCATGTAAAAGAGCACATGGAAACCTGATGCCATTACTACAGCTGATTTCGTTTTCCTATGATGGCCACAATAGAACTTCCTTCCCCTTATGTTCTTCGTACAATGTGGCTCCTACACTCCTCCCTTCAGGAGATGGTATATACTTCTACTCCTTGAATCTGGCAGAGGTATGACTATAGTGACACTGAAGTGACACTGAAAATTACAAGGCTAGTTCATAAAAGTTCTGTCCAATTCTTTGGGAAAGCTTGCTTTTAGAACCCAATGCTTTGATGTGAGGAAGCTCAAATAGCCCAGGAAAGACCTACATGGAGTAGAAATGAAGCCTCCAGCTCACAGCCCTCACTAAGCTGGAACCAACAGCCGGAATCAACTTGCTAAGTTTACCATTCGGAAAGTGGTACCCAGCCCTTAGTCAAAGTGCCCCCCAGCCCTTAGTCAACGTGCCCTAGCAGATGCTGTGTAGAGTAGGGATGAGGTGTTCCCTCAAGTCTGCCAAAAGTGCAGTTTTATGAACAAATTTAAAGATTGTAATTTGAAGCCACTAAGTTTTGGTGGTGTGTTATGCAGTGATTGATAATCAGAACAATTGCCTAATTTTGTAAGTAAACATATTTAATTTTTTTCTACATGGCAATAAAAATATAATGCTTAACAAATAAACACTTGCCATAAGTATTTAAATCTGTAAAACTAAAATTCTTTTTGTTTCACAGAATGTTAAAGAATGGGTTGATATGTTTAAAAATGATGACGAAGCATTCCAGTTTGATCATTCTGTAATTTATAGCATACCATTTAATTTAAGATACATGATTTTAAAAGAAAACTCTTTTTACTTATTAGCTATAAGGTTAAGTTACTTAAACTCTGTACCCCAGAGATCTCATCTATAAAAAACCATAATAGTGGTAATTATCCACAAGGATTTAAGTCAGTATTTTTGTAGAATTTAACACAGTTCATGACAAACCGAACAATCTATATAACCATTAGTCATTATTGTCATTTACCCTAAATCTGGAGCATGACTTTGTCTCTAGCATGAAACTGTATAGGAATGAGAGAGATGCTTAGTCTGTAATCTGGAGCAGAGAGGAAGGGATACTCAAAGATCCTTTATAAAGTCAATACACTTTGCTTCTCAAGCAGTAACCTCTGTCTTTATTTACTTCTCTCGGTACGTCAAGTACTGTTAAACATTCATCATACTGGTTCACTGATTTTAGTCTTATTATATCAGTATTCCCCTTCTCTTGGGATCTCTCTGGTACACCAGCTACATAAATTAACTCAAAAATAAATTAATACTAAAAATATTTTTTGTCATGATTTCAACTAAGCCTTTCAAAGAAAAGTTCAATGTTCATATCATTAAGGCTTCTCACTCATATTCAACAAAAATAATATCATGACATATAACTTTAGGTAACCTATGAATGTTTGTCTAGACAATCTCTACATTAGCTTTTTTGTCTGCAAAATTACTCCATTTAGCTGAAAATTTATATTATTTTCTTCACTCAATGCACATCATAACATTTATTCTTTTTTTCCCGGCTTATTTTTTTCATGCAAGCCAATTAGACCAGTAATCATTTATGCCAACAGACACAAAAGTGATTTTCAGCCATTTAAGAGCTACTGTTATGTTAGTAAAGCTAGCAGGTAAAATACTGGATAAAGTAATTGGTAAAATATAGGATAAGAATTCTTTGAAGTGACTGGAATGCAGTGTAATTTACACTTAGGAGAAGGGATTTCTGTTCTATTCTTTTAAATATTTCAAATAGAGGACCCCCAAACCACAGTTCTCAAATGTTTGAGAAAAAAATTCAAATACCTTGCAACAAATTCTGACAGCATCAGCCATGTTACTAACCCAGAAGGCTGAATGCTTTCCAGAGGAACAGCAAAGACGTTAATCAAATAGTTCACTCCTAGGAATTTGACTGCTCTAAAAGAGAATTCATTTTTTTCTTTTTTTTTTTTACTTTTAAGGGAGAAATTGATATTTTAGCCTAAGCAGGATATCTGTTAGCCTTATAAGTTTTATTCTTAGGTATGTATATTTATCATCCAGGCAGGTCTAAGGTATGAATTCCAGGCTGACAGCAAGTTAAGATTTATTAGAATTATAAAAAACAAATGCAGAATTGAGTGTAGAAAATAGGTACTCATGCTTTAACTTTTTGTTTCTTTAAAATACATCTTTAACTAATAAATATTGAATATTTGAATTCAGGATTCATTAGCTCCCACCTTCAAACAGCCAAGCATAATCTCCAATAATATTTCAGGGCTCTAAGAGACAAGAGAGTATCCTGTTGACTTGTGTGTCCTCTGACTTAGGGCTGCATGTTTACATGTGAATTTAAGGAAATGCTGGAGTCATTTCTTGGGGTTTCCCAGTATATGTTGGTAACTGAAATTTGTTATGCTTTACACACAGAAAAAAAATAAAATAATCAGAGTCAAATGGGCTGTTGCTTCATGACATACTTTCTACTTTGTAAATGATGTAATTATGCATTATGACCAAAAGTTTACCCATACTGTCTCAAAATGGTTTTGAACATAAATATTTTTCAATACCAATCTAGTGAAGTTTCCTATTTTCACTGAATATGTGTTCAAAATACTTGAACAGGATCACACTGGGGTTAGAGAGGTGGAAGTGAAGAAGAAAAGATGGGAGTATGCTTACCGGAGTCATCAACTCAGGTATGGCAGCTTGATAGGTGAGTGGGCGACAATCACGAGTGTTTGGCACAAGGACACAAGGAAGAAACATTGGACCCAGGTCATCTCCATCTAGAACATCCACTGTGAGGGTGGTGGTAGTGGTTCGCCGTTCATTCAGGTTTTGTGCACGGTCCTGTGAGAGAGGAAAAAAGGAAAAGAACACAAGATGGATGCAATGATCCCTCTAGCTTGGCTAAACTGTAGACAGGTTTCGTCCAGAGTGTAGGCATCTGACCTCACTTTTCTCAGAGCATTTACTTTAGAAAATTTCCAATTGTAAATACTTTCTCCACAGCTCTGAGATGTCAACCTTCTACCAGCTCAAACTTTTGCCAGTTTTATAACCCACGACTCTTTCTCCAGGACCTAGGAATCATCCTATTGAAATGTAATAATTAATAAAGGAAGATAGAGCTTCTATCTCCCAGTGCCTGTGGGAGGGTAGTAGCCTAACTTCCATTGAAGGCTTTCTCCAAGTTGTGAAACTATCTCCCATCATGAGGATACAGGAATGTTTACTTTTCTTTGAGAAGGCCAGTTAAGAAAACAAAGATGACTCTTGATTCCTTCACTCCTTCCCCTACCCCAGCATTTTTTTTTTTTGATAATGCTTCAAGAAATTTAAGTCTATGAGATAAATATTGGTTATTTGGAAAAAAAAAAAAAGAAAGAAAAAAAAATGAAGGGGGTAAATAAAAGAAAGAAAACCCACCAGATCTGCTATACTCTTATTGGAGAAATGCTTTTGTTTGTCTCACATAAGATTGCCTATGATGAAGTATTTTGAGAGCCTTCCTTGTCTCCATGTAGCCTGCTGGCATCACTAAAATAACTTGTCTCCAAGTTTCTAAATGAGAATTGTTTTATTTCTTCATACTCTGGGACTCTAAAAAGCTACAATTTCTGAGAGGAGTGTCCTTGTAACAGTAAAGGGAATTATGTTCCCACTTTTTCTCTTATCCACTAGCCACAATATTGCCAACAGAGAACAGCTTTTTATTTTTTCCTGCTTTTTTGTTTTGTTTTCTTTTTCTATTTTTACTGGTTGTAAAGAAGTGTTCTAAGGCAAGATCTCAGAAACCAAAAATCTCTATTGATGGAATTTTGCAAGTGCAACCTTCCTGTAATGCAATAACTATGTGACTCTGAAACCAAGCAGGACCCTATAGGGCCCTCCTAGGTACAAATCCTTTCCGTGTTCCACATTTCTTGTTTGTAGGTTTCATCCAGTGTCCTTGACCTTCACTTAGTTCCAAAGGGAAGATTTAAACAGTTGCTAACCAGGAAAGTGAGGGAATGCAGAAACAAAGGAGGAGCAATCAAGACACAATCCTGTGAGCAGAAGCAAGAACTACAATCCTGCAGCCTGTGGAAAACTAACCACATTCACAGAAAGAAAGACAAGATGAAAAGGCAGAGGGCTATGTACCGGATGAAGGAACAAGATAAAACCCAGAAAAACAACTAAATGAAGTGGAGATAGGCAACCTCCCAGAAAGAGAATTCAGAATAATGATAGTGAAGATGATCAAGGACCTTGGAAAAACAATGGAGGCAGAGATGGAGAAGATGCAAGAAATGTTTAACAAAGGTCTAGAACAATTAAAGGACAAACTGAGATGAACAACACAATAACTGAAATGAAAAATACACTAGAAGGAATCAAGAGCACAATAACTGAGGCAGAAGAACAGATAACTGATCTGGAAGACAGAACGGTGGAATTCACTGCTGTGGAACAGAATAAAGAAAAAGAATGAAAAGAAATGAAGACAGCCTAAGAAACCTCTGGAACAACATTAAATGCAACAACATTCGCATTATAGGGGTCCCAGAAGGAGAAGAGAGAGAGAAAGGACCTGAGAATATATTGGAAGAGGTTATAGTCGAAAAGTTCCCTAACATGGGAAAGGAAACAGCCACCCAAGTCGAGGAAGCACAGTGAGTCCCATTCAGGATAAACCCAAGGAGAAACATGCCAAGACATGTAATAATCAAATTGGCAAAAATTAAAGACAAAGAAAAATTATTGAAAGCAGCAATACAAAGAAAAACGACAAATAATATACAAGGGAACTCCCATAAGATTAACAGCTGATTTCTCAGCAGAAACTCTACAAGCCAGTAGGGAGTGGCATGATATACTTAAAGTGATGAAAGGGAAGAACCTACAACGAAGATTACTCTACCCAGCAAGGATCTCATTCAGATTCGATGGAGAAATCAAAAGCTTTACAGACAGGCAAAAGCTAAGAGAATTCAGCACCACCAAACCAGCTCTACAGAAAATGCTAAAGGAACTTCTCTAAGTGGAAAACACAAGAGAAGAAAAGGACCTACAAAAACAAACCCAAAACAATTCAGAAAATGGTCATAGGAACATACATATCGATAATTACCTTAAACGTGATGGGTTAAATGCTCCAACCGAAAGACACAGGCTTGCTGAATGGAGACAAAAACAAGACCCATATATATGCTGTCTACAAGAGACCATACAGACTGAAAGTGAGGGGATGGAAAAAGATATTCCATGCAAATGGAAATCAAATGAAAGCTGGAGTAGCAATACTCATATCAGATAAAATAGATTTTAAAATAAAGAATGTTACAAGAGACAAGGAAGGACACTAGGTAATGATCAAGGGATCAATCCAAGAAGAAGATTACAACTATAAATATATATGCACCCAACAAAGGAGCACCTCAATACATAAGGCAACTGCTAACAGCTGTAAAAGAGGAAATCGACAGTAACACAATAATAGTGGGGGACTTTAACACCTCACTTATAACAATGGACAGATCATCCAAATGAAAATAAATAAGGAAACAGAAGCTTTAATTGACAAAATAGACCAGATATATTTAATTGATATTTATAGGACATTCCATCCAAAAACAGCAGATTACACTTTCTTCTCAAGTGCACACAGAACATTCTCCAGGATAGATCACATCTTGGGTCACAAATCAAGCCTCAGTAAGTTTAAGAAAATAAATTCATATCATAAATAAATACATATCAAGCATCTTTTCTGACCCCGACACTATGAGATTAGAAATGAATTACAGGGAAAAAAACATAAAAAACGCAAACACATGGAGGCTAAACAATACATTACTAAATAACCAAGAGATCACTGAAGAAATCAAAGAGGAAATCAAAAAATACCTAGAGACAAATGACAATGAAAACATGATGATCCAAAGCCTATTGGATGCAGCAAAAGCAGTTCTAAGAAGGAAGTTTATAGCTATACAAGTCTATCTCAAGAAACAAGAAAAATCTCAAAAAATCAATCTAACCTTACACCTAAAGGAACTAGAGAAAGAAGAACAAACAAAACCCAAAGTTAGCAGAAGGAAAGAAATCATAAAGATCAGAGCAGAAATATATGAAATAGAAACAAAGAAACCAATAGCAAAGATCAATAAAACTAAAAGCTGGTTCTTTGAGAAGATAAACAAAACTGATAAACCATTAGCCAGACTCATCAAGAAAAAGAGGGAGGGGACTCAAATCAATAAAATTAGAAATGAAAAAGGAGAAGTTACAACAGACACCGCAGAAATACAAAGCATGCTAAGAGACTACTACAAGTAACTCTATGCCAATAAAATGGGCAACCTGGAAGAAATGGACAAATTCTGAGAAAGGGATAACCTTCCAAGACTGAACCAGGAAGAAATAGAAAATATGAACAGACCAATCACAAGCACTGAAATTGAAACTGTGATTAAAAATCTTCCAACAAACCAAAGCCCAGGACCAGATGGCTTCACAGGTGAATTCTATCAAACACTTAGAGAAAAGCTAACACCCATCCTTCTCAAACTCTTCCAAAAAACTGCAGAGGAAGGAACACTCCCAAACTCATTCTATGAGGCCACCATCACCCTGATACCAAACCCAGACAAAGATACTACAAAAACAGAAAATTACAGACCAATATCACTGATGAATATAGATGCAAAAATCCTCAACAAAATACTAGCAAACAGAATCCAACCACATATTAAAAGGATCATACACCATGATCAAGTGGGATTTATCCCAGGGATGCGAGGATTCTTCAATATACACAAATCAATGTGATACACCATATTAACAAACTGAAGAAGAAAAACCATACAATCATCTCAATAGATGCAGAAAAAGCTTTTGCCAAAATTCAACACCCATTTATGATAAAAAATCTCCAGAAAGTGGGCATAGAGGGAACCTACCTCAACATAATAAAGGACATATATGACAAACCAACAGCAAACATCATTCTCAATGGTGAAAAACTGAAACCATTTCCTCTAAGATCAGGAACAAGACAACAATGTTCACTCTCACCACTATTATTCAACATAGATTTGGAAGCCCTAGCCTCGGCAATCAGAGAAGAAAAAGAAATAAAAGGAATACAAATTGGAAAAGAAGAAGTAAAACTGTCACTGTTTGCTGATGACATGGTACTATCCATAGAAAATCCTAAAGATGCCACCAGAAAACTAGTAGAGATAATCAATGAATTTGGTAAAGTCGCAAGATACAAAATTGATGCACAGAAATCTCTTGCATTCCTATACACTTATGATGAAAAATCTGAAAGAGAAATTTAAGAAACACTCCCATTTACCATTGCAAGAAAAAGAATAAAATACCTAGGAATAAACCTACCTAGGGAGACAAAAAGACCTGTATGCAGAAAACTATAAGACACTGATGAAAGAAATTAAAGATGATACCAACAGATGTAGAGAAATATACCACGTTCTTGGATTGGAAGAATCAATATTGTGAAAATGACTAAACTACCCAAAGCAATCTACAGATTAAATGCAATCCCTATCAAATTTACCAATGGCATTTTTTACGTAACTAGAAGAAAAAAATCTTAAACTTTGTATGGAGACACAAAAAACCCCGAATAGCCAAAGCAGTCTTGAGGGAAAAAAACGGAGCTGGAGGAATCAGACTCCCTGACTACAGACTATACTACAAAGCTACAGTAATCAAGACAATATGGTACTGGCACAAAAACAGAAACATAGATCAATGGGACAAGAAAGAAAGCCCATAGGTAAACCCACGCACTTACGGTCAACTAATCTATGACAAAGGATGCAAGGATATACAATGGAGAATAGAAAGTGTCTTCAATTAGTGGTGCTGGGAAAACTGGACATCTACATGTGAAAGAATGAAATTAGAACACTCCTTAACACCATACACAAAAATAAACTCAAAATGGATTCAAGACTTAAATGTAAGGCCAGACACTATAAAACTCTTAGAGGAAAACATAGGAAGAACACTCTTTGACATAAATCACAGCAAGATCTTTTTTGATTCACCTCCTAGAGTAATGGAAATAAAAACAAAAATAAACAAATGGAACCCACTGAAAATTAAAAGCTCTTCCACAGCAAAGGAAACCATAAGCAAGACGAAAAGACAATCCTCAGAATGGGAGAAAATATTTGCAAACGAATCAAGGGACAAAGGATTAATCTCCAAAATATATAAACAGCTCATGCAGCTCAATAAGAAGAAAATAAACAACACAATCCAAAAATGGACAGAAGACCTAAATAGACATTTCTCCAAAGAAGACATACAGGTGGCCAAGAATCACGTGAAAAGCTGCTCAACATCACTAATTATTAGAGAAATGCAAATCAAAACTACAATGAGGTATCACCTCACACCAGTTAGAATGGGATTCATCAGAAAATCTACAAACAACAAATGCTGGTGAGGGTGTGGAGAAAAGGGAACCCTCTTGCGTTGTTGGTGGGAATGTAAATTGATACAGCCGCTATGGAGAACAATATGGAGGTTCCTTAAAAAACTAAAAAGAGAATTACCATATGATCCAGCAATCCCACTACTGGGCGTATACCCAAAGAAAACCACAATTCAAAAAGACACACGCACCCCAACGTTCATTGCAGCACTATTTGCAATAGCCAGGTCATGGAAGCAACCTAAATGCCCATCAACTGACAAATGGATAAAGAAGATGTGGTACATACATACAATGGAGTGTTACTCAGCCATAAAAAGGAACAAAATTGGGTCATTTGTTGAGACGTGGATAGATCTAGAGACTGTCATACAGAGTGAAGTAAGTCAGAAGGAGAAAAACAAATATCGTGTATTAACGCATGTATGTGGAACCTAGAAAAATGGTACAGATGAACTGGTTTGCAGGGCAGAAGTTGAGACACAGATGTAGAGAACAAACGTATGGACACCAAAGGGGGAAAGCTATGCGGGGGTGGGGATGGTGTTGTGATGAATTGGGCAATTGGGATTGACATGGATACACTGATGTGTATAAAATTGATGACTAATAAGAACCTCCTGTATAAAAAAATAAATAAAATTCAAAAATTAAAAAAAGAAAAAAAAGTCAGTAAAAATTGGCTTGATGAATAAATAAAAATATAGGAAAAAAGAAACAATCCTGCAGTGATAAAGCAGGACCCTGGTTCCTGCTCAAGGAATATATGTAACCATATATTTGAGCTCTTCTGCAGGAACTAAGGCCCCCACCCAGGTGGAGAATGGTAACTTCAGGGTGAGTATAAGATTCCTGAAACACTGCCCTGTTACCTCACCACCAACCAATCAGAAGGAAGTCTGAACACAGTGGAAGATAACAAAGACTCTGACTCCCCCCTCCCCAAACGATTAATGTGATTAACTTCCCCTTTCCCCCTTTAAAGACTTTCATGGTCAAGCAGAACCTTTAGATTTGGTTCTTGGACCCGAGTCCACCTTCTCCAGGTTGCCAGCCTCCTGAATAAAGCAACCTTTCCTTTTCAACCAACAACTGTCTCTTGAGTATTAGCTTTCAAGTGGCAAGCAGCAGAACCTGAGTTTGGGAACAACTCTAGTATTCTTTGACGTTTAGATCCATTATAAGACAGACTGTGGTCAAAACATGGGAAAAAAGTTTAAATTTCCCAAGTGTGGGGATTCACTAGACCCTCAGAGTTCATATACAAATTATTTTAAATTAAAGACATTAGAGATTGAACATACACAAAAAGAAGCCTTTTCAGAGTTTTCCTTATCTTATTAAAAGCAGAAACTTTCTGAAGTGAAGCTGCCATGAATCTCTTCCTTGGGAGAGTTTTATAGCCATGAGAAAAGGAGGAAAAAAAAAAAAGAAGAAGAAGAAAAACACTAACATCTACATAAACACACATTACCACAAACTTTCTTTGTCTCCTGTTTACCCTCCCTAGAGACCTGCTCCTTGTTCCCAAAGAAGTATTTTCTCCCTCCTCACGCATGAAGTGAGGTACATAAAACCTCATCTCTAGCTGCTCAGGGAGCAACTTCTTTTGTTAGCACTCATACGCATATACTTTATTCTTTCTAAAATACTTAATGAAATATTTTATTCTTTCTACTGTTAAAAACTGTTTTTGGGGTTTTTATTTTGTTTTGCTTTTTGTTCAGTTTAATTTGAAAGTCGCCAATTAGTAAATCTAAGAAGGCAGAGAAAAACATTTTTCCTTCTCAAGAAGGGAATAAACATGATCAAGATTACACTGATAATTATGATTGTTTAAACTTTATTTTATTTTATTCTATTCTATTCTATTCTATTTTACTTTATTATTTATTTATTTATTTTTGGCCTCAATGCACAGCTTGTGGGATCTTAGTTCCCTGACCAGGGATTGATCCCGGGCTCTGGGCAGTGAGAGCACAGAGTCTTAACCCCTGGACTACCAGGGAATTCCCCTGATTGGTTAAATTTATGGGGTATAAAGATTTTTTCTTAAAGTCCTTCTTTAATTGTTCTATATTTTCCATGTCTGTTTATTATATCTAGTACAGTTGAAAGTATAATAGGAGTAGCAAATGACACATGAGACAACTTTGGTGGTCCACAAATAAATTTTTTAAATTATACTTTAAATGTATGAATTGAGTATATATAGAAGACTCTTAATTTAACATAAATTATTTAGAAAACACAACTGGTTCATCAAACCTACTATTTTTTTTTTTTTTTTTTTTTTTTTGCGGTACGCAGGCCTCTCACTGTTGTGGCCTCTCCCATTGCGGAGCACAGGTTCCAGACGCGCAGGCTCAGCGGCCATGGCTCACGGGCCCAGCCGCTCCGCGGCATGTGGGATCTTCCCAGACCGCGGCACGAACCCGTGTCCCCTGCATCGGCAGGCGGACTCTCAACCACTGCGCCACTAGGGAATCCCAAACCTAATATTTTAAGATTATGATTGTGTAGGGGAGCAGAATTTACCACCCCCAAATATGTCTCTTTGGCATAGGATTATTTCAGGCTGATTATTTTTAAGAAACTGTAGACAGAGAAGTTTTGAAAACTGGGTAAAAGTTACCCCTTTGTATAAGTCATTTACGTGTACTAGGGAAATCTCCATTTGTAAAGGTGTCTCTCTGGCTGCACCAGAAAGAAGGAGATGAACTTATCTCTAGAAACTTATCATGCAGATGGCAACAATTTAAATCTGCATATCAACTTTACCCTTGTTTACTGAGCTCTTTCAGGTAACCTCCCATAACTGACCTTCTACCCTCAACATCTTCTTTTGTGTTTAGCTGAAGATGGTAATTAAGGTGAGGGCTTCTGCCATTCTGGAGTAGAGTTACCCTATTTTCCTGAGTTTCTCCCATGTATACAGAAGGCATATATGTGAGGAAACTTTTGTGTTTCTTCTGTTAATCTGTTTTATATCAATGTGATTATTAGATCAGCCAAAGAATCTAGAAGGGTAGAATGGAAAATTTTCCCACCCCTACAACTGCTTAGGATGTACTTTTTAAAAAAGACTGCATCAATCTAAAGTTTAAGAAAAATATTGAATGAATACCATTTTATGTGATATTGGATGTGTTACTGGCAGAATGGCGATTTCCTCAGTTCTTGCCCTTCTCAAGAGAAATAATTCAGTCTAGAGGCATAAAGCAGTTTTAAATAGCAAGAGTTTTATTAAGCAGAGTGAAAGTACACTCCTGAGAAAGGATGAGAGTGGGCTGTCTGGAAACCAGAAGTAGTCTCGCAATGGGGCAGGGTTAGGATTTTTAGAGTGGTGGTCCCTCCTTGTGTCCTGCATCATTTAACTGACAAGTTGATTGACAGCTTTAAGTTATATAACTTTTCTCCTAGTGTGCAGGTGCTTACCCATAAGCACCGAAGCAAAACCCACGTGGGTGGGGGGAGGCAAAAACCGCAATACTAATTTATTAGAAATATGGCACAATGAACCCTGGATTACCTTGAGTCACCTTTTAGGTCTTGGTGCACCTGTGCCAACCTGTGCTGGCAGGTTTACCTTGCTTGGTCCTGATATGGCTGGAAACTTAGCAGTGGTCCTTGACTAGAAGAGGGAAGATCTCTGGGCATGCTCTGATTACCAGTGTCCACATGGGGAGGGAAAGATGACCCCATCCAGGATGGGATGGGACCCACTCAAGTCTGACTACCTACCTAACAGATGTGGCAAAAAAGTTTGTAATATCCCAGAAGCAGTATTTCTATACTTGCATGTCACTCAACCTTACCTCTCATATGTTACAGCCAAGTCACTGTAATAGACAAAGTATAATGTTTTCTATCCTAAGTCTTTCAGTTTGTCAGCAACAAATCTATTACTATTCTCTGCTTCTTTGGGTTATTGTTGCCACTCCATAACATGGATACAACTGCATTAGAGAGGGTGCATATTTACCAAAATACACAATATAGGCTTTTGTCTTATACTGGGAAAAGAAATTGCTTACAAAGTGTTGAGCTATAAAATCTCGATTTTTAAGTGGAAACTGAAAAAAAAAAAAAAAAGAAAAAGATCAGATAACCTACTGTGGAGGGGAAAAAATAATTTTCCTCTACCCTTTTATGTTCTTAGATAAAACCCCTCAGTAGTAAAAGACAGATTAACAGGAGTAAAACAAACAGTTTAATAACATGTATACTTCCTGTATACAGGGGAGATAACCAGGAAAACTGAGTAACTCCCCAAAATGGCCCAAGTCACCACCTTGAATACCATCTTCAGCTAAAGACAAAAGATGTTGGGAGGGGAAAGCCAAATTTTCAGTGGAAGCACAGTAAACAAAAGGTATGTTTGTTATGCAGATTTAAATCTAAGCCTTCTCCATTGATAAGAGTTTCTAGAGATTTAGAGTCATCCTTGTCTTCCTGGTACAGACAGAAAGACACCCTTATAATTGGAGATTTCCCTTGTAAATGTAAATTGCTTCTACTGGTTTTCAGAGCTTCTTTTCTGTCTGCTGGGTTTTTTTTGTTTGTTTTTGTTTTTTTGTTTTTTATTACTTAGCCTAAAATAATTCTTATGCTTGCTGAAATGAAATTCATAATTTATGGCAAGATGAGAAAATTCCCTCCCCTTTAGTGTGTATCGCACATCTGCATTATTCAGACCTCCTTAGGAAAAAATATTCCTTCTAATCCCATCAATGGTCACAACTCCTTAGGAGATAACCTTCCTTCTTAATCTTGTAAGGAGTCATGATGACCCATGACCCACTACTCTTTGTACCTATAGATCTTGGTTGTGTAAACTGTGTAAAATATGTCATTTAATGTACAGCCCTCTGTCTCAAAAACCTATATAACTGTGCTTTGACCTCTAATGGGCAGAACAGTTCTGCAAGCTCTCTGAGAGGTTGTTCCTGAGTTATAATCCTCAGTTTGGCTCAAATAAAAATTTCCATAACTTTCTTAGATCACTTTATTCATTTTTTTTGTCAGCATGCTAAAGAGGCATATTTTAGAGTGACACATTCTGCTTCCCTTTACTACTACTGGGAGCAGAGATATAGTAACAAAAACTACCAACATGTTTTATGTGTACATGGAGATTCCCCAGAATTTGCCACCAATAAATATAACATGTTATAATGAAATATGAAAATAGGCCTCATGCACATTCCTAACTTGCAAGCCTCTGGAAGGTGTTGTTAATCCATGATGCTCTTTTTCCAGTTCAGAACCAAATTTGATCTTAAAATACTGTCTAAAGCAAAGCCCCTGACAATTAAGATAAAAACCGAAAAGAAAGGAATATTTTACTCTTTCTAGTATAATGCTGCTGCTCACAACTCTTCTGAATAAAGGAAAATAACATTCTAAATTGGGAGTGGTATAAATAAAACATAATTATTTACATAAATATTTTATATGATTTCATTAAATTTACATTTGCATTCATTGTTATGTGAAAATCCAGTACATATTAAAAACTAATCCCCAAAATCCTTCCTTCTCCTCTTCTATTTTCCTTCATTTCTTTCCTATCATTTTAAAAATAAGGTAACACTTTAAAATTTTAGACATTTAAAAATAAGATATTGGGCTTCCCGGGTGGCGCAGTGGTTGAGAGTCCGCCTGCCGATGCAGGGGACACGGGTTCGTGCCCTGGTCTGGGAAGATCCCACATGCTGCGGAGCGGCTGGGCCCGTGAGCCATGGCCGCTGAGCCTGCGCGACCGGACCCTGTGCCACAACAGTGAGAGGCCCGCGTACCGCAAAAAATAAAATAAAATAAAAAATAAGATATCATTAATTTAGGAAACTGTGACTGTAACTGGCAAGCAAGAATGTATCTCTTTCAAAGTTAACCAAGTTTGACGGTTTCATTTGTATTTTCTCAATGTGCGTTATTATTTCACATATCATTTATATATTTGCTAACATTAAACATTTAATTATATGAAACCTTTATTTAGCTTCCATAACCACTGTGAGTATAGTTATGCAAGTAATTGCAGGTGATACAAAGAATAATCCAGTATAAAAACTGACATGCAGGAATTTAAAAGCAGAGAGATAACTACAACGTAGACTCAAAGAGCCACAAAGAATATTCATCAGAGTGTGAGATTTGACCTAGCTGAAACATTCTCTCAACGCCTCATAAGGAAGTGGTATTGACCTTGTCACTGAATCACTGAATACTTAGCATCTTTATTCAAAGCCTCCAATCATCTGGTCTCATAACATCACAATACAGTATTATAACATGATATCTGACATATCAAAGACATGCATTTTTTAAATTAATTATTTAATAAATAAGTAGAAAATTTCATCAATATATTGTAAGGAAGAACTATTCTTTAATTTGTTTCAGAAAAGGAGATCTGTGCCTAGTAGAATTTCAAAGAAAGTTACTTTTATAAATAGCTCAGAGACAACTAACTCATTGTCACAATCCACATTTTATAAAGCACATTTTTATAAAACTGCAAATATTTCAACTATGAAAATGTTAGAGAAATAAAACACCTCTAACCATCAAATGATAAGTAAGACTTCAATTCCTTCATCTCAATAGAAAGGCTTTCTTGCTATAAAATAGTTTAATTGCACACTATTCTTTGATCAAACTAGAGATAAATGCTAATTTTTAATTCACCTAGTATCTGCTCTATATTTAGAACTGTATTAAGTCAAATATTGGTTATGTGGAGTGGAGCCAGGAAAAATCTGGACTCTAATAAATACTGTGAAATTATATGAAACCTGGTTTTAAAAATGAGTATGAGACAAAAATGCTGCTGTTCAGATTTATTTTTGAGGCAATGTCATAGGAGCCTTGGAATAAAGAGACTTCTAACACTTACATACTTAGTATTCAAGTAGTTTGTAGTTGACAAAATGGCTAAAGGCACCTACCAGACTCACTCATAGATACATATATTAAGTACTCTTTCATTACCTTATCTGGTATTTGCAGTAGAGAAAGCAAAAAAAAAAAAAAAAAAAAAGGCAACATAATTAGAGTTGCCTTGAGTCTTTTGACTCTAACTCAGTTACCTAAGACCTTGGAGGAATCTGTCATGCTTCTGTTCACCAATGGAAGATGGTCTATCACCAACTGAAATTTTAAAACTTACCCTAGTAACTTGATTCTGTTAGATTTCTTTATTCGAAAAAGAAAATAACAGCAACAAGTTTGCCTGGGTCTAAATCACTTTAGAAGTGTGTTCCTTTTTTCTTTTCTTTTCTTTTTCTTGAAAGTGTCTTTATTGTTTAACTAATTTTCCTTAGCTTTTATGCATACTAGTAAACAGAATACTATCATTTTGCTTACTTATAAAATTTTCAAGCAATATCTTCATTACTTGAAAATTTTATAAATAGTTCTTAAACCATCAACAATTATCCTCCTATTTCAGTCTTACTCTCCAGAATATGCCCAAGAAACTGGCAAAACTAAAAACAATGGTTGTAATATTAGCACTTATTCCACATATCAGTAGGAGGTAGACATGAGGAAAGGTCAGGATAGGGGTTATTCTGAAAAGTGATTTATATAGTTTGAAATATGAAAGTATAGAAAGTAATTTTTATGTCCAAACCTATATAATTGCAATGTTTTGAAGAAGAGCAGAATATGCCACCCCAAAATATGCTACATTGGCATATTGAGTATTTTACATTAAAGTTTCTTAAGAAACAGCCAGTGCAAGGAGGACATTTTGATCATCTTTTGTCCCCCTGAAAGCAGGACATAGATCTTCCATATGAAAAGAACCCTCCCTGTACCAGGAGAATAGAGGGCATCATTATCACCAGAAATAGGGAACTTAGGGCCAAGAGGCTGTGTAAAAGTACCATGGTCCTTTCTAATGTGATACCCTGAGCCCAAACCTCTTTGCCTTGTAAATTCTTCAGAAATTTGTAGTTTCCTTGTCTAAAAGACAGCCTGCTTTGGTCACTTTTTTCAGTCTCATATTTTTTTATGGAGCTCCTACACATACATTATTAAGTTTGTTTTTCTCTTGTTAATCTGTGTTATGTTAATTTAATTTTTAGGCCAGCCAAAGAACTGTAAAAAATTCAACAAACTTCAGTTAAACAGAGTCAGGAGACCAGAAGGGGGAGCCCTCACACTTTGCAAGGACAGCATAGCTCAACAAGAAGAAGAATGCCTCCTCTTCCATCCTTACAACAGCTCAGCTAATGAAAAGCCATGGTCTCTTTGTTTACTATAGCTCTCCCAACTTCTTATCTCCCCCTCTCTCTCCTTCCCTTGTTTTGTAGGGACTTGCACATGGCTCACCGTGGTTGTAGACCCCAAATTGCAATTCCCTTCTTATCCCAAATAAACCCATTTTTGCTGGAGAAATAACGGGCAGTCTATTTATTTTAGGTCAACAGAACCTGGAAGGGAAGAAGGAAAAAGTTTTTCATCCCTACAGTTTACACACTTTTTTTGCATACTCGAGTCCATTAAGAGAAAAGAGAGAGCTGAGAAAGATATAGTATCATATATTTTTTAAATACAGTATCTTGTTATGAAAGATAGATATGTCCCTTCTCTAGATTTTTGATGTATGTGAAAATATGGAATAGCACTGCTAATTGACAGAATAATTCAAAAAGTATTCTTGCTATGAGTCTTAATGAAATGTAAATCTTTTCTTTCTGACAATTATTTAAGGGCTCTTGAGTAGTTAAGAGCCCTTAAGATTTCCCTCAGGATAACCATAATACAGAAAGAGTTGGCTTGAAGATATCGATGTATAGAGATGGGTTTGATTTTTTTATGATTTAGGGTAACATCAAAATTGGAGTTTGTGGTGACAGAATGTATCAGAAGTTTCAACAAAAGGAAACCCCTGACTTTTGTACTTCTTTGAACTTCCTTTCCTAGATTTTTTTCTCCTTTTTTCTGGAATTTCATTGCCTCATTGGCTATTCATATTTTTTAAAAAACGGTGTGGGTAATACTGTTGCAAAAATTCTAAAGAAAATAAGTGACAAGTTTTCTAATGTGGGTCACCCAAAACTCTTGCAATTTATTTAAGAATCATAACATGTTCACATGGATAAAAAATCATAACATGCTCACAACTACAAGAAATTTGAATGATTCCTTTTGCAAATCAATCAAATCTTTGTACTCTAAGCAAAGCCAGGCCAAATCTGAGTAATGTTCAGTAATTTATCATCAGACCTCTAGCTTCTTAGAAACCATCTACTTTAAAGTCCAAATTGATTGCTCATATTTCAGCTCTTCTTATGACTCCAAGATAATAAGTAGGTTTTTAATTGACATAGTTTACATTGTACATTGGTTTACATACCATCAATAAAATAATAATAACTACAAAGAATATAAAATAATAATTAAAAGATATTTTAATATATGGGTATCATTATTCTATATAAATATAAGAATATAAATTGTATAGATATTGATATATATGAGTAAGTAAATGTTTAACAGCCAACTGAGACAAGCAGTCCCGACTGAGGCTTGAGATAGATGGGTCCCAGGCAAGACATTTACAACTAGCCTCCTGTTTATACTTCGAGATAGAAATAACAACAGGAACAGGATGAATAGCTAGACTTTGTCTCCTGTGGACACTGTAAGATAACAGTAATGGCAGGGGAGGGAGGGGCTAAGTCTTCCTGGGGTAAAAGATAAGGAGGTCACAACTCCCTTATTCTTGGGGTCAGGGAGACCTCCCAAATTACACTTGCACAGAAAGTTTCCTCAGGAAACGGGGTGCCAGACAACAGTAAGTTTTGCTAACTTCCCTGAGCCCCTCACACTGAAATCCATCTTGGCTAAAGAGGGCGAAGGCACATGGGGAGGGCCCTGAGACAAATCAGATAGGGGTAAAAGCAAGACGACTGGTCAGAGGAAAACAAAGACCTGGAAGCCTGCCCCCTTATAAATGATTTAAACTTCCCGAAGATGTGACTCTTACTGAGCCTGCCCATGTGTCTATCCACAATATTCCTCTCTTGTCCTCCAAAGGGGACAAAAGCCAGGGCAGTGTTGCAGCCAGGGTTGAATCCCTGGTTGGGGAACTGAGACCCCGTGTCAAGCTGCCGCAGCCATGGCTACACCACAGGGCCCCCAAGAACGTGACTTGGAGCATTTGTCACTTTCCATACTGTAAATATCTCCCACCATGGCCACAAATGAGGTCACTGTACTTGGAGTTGGAAAGAGATGTCCAAAATTGGCCCTCAAAGCAAGCGTGAGCCATCTTTTCAGCTCCAATAAGCCACTGTCTTAAGTAAGTTATATATCTAAAATGTAGAGGAAATAGGCATTTTTCTTTATAACTTGTGGGAATGTGATGTGCTGCAACAATTTGGAAGATAATATGGCATTACCTACTAAGATGAAAAGTATATGTATATGTATGTATGTATATACATATATATACATGAATATATACAATTTTTCTCATAGTAACTTTATCTTTTAATTATCTATTCATGAACAAGTAAGTACTGGTACTTAAGAGGTTTATGTAATACTGTAATGATATCAGAATATATTCCAAGCATTAGTTTAAGCACATTTTTGTTTGCTAACTTGCTAATCCTCACAAGAACCCTATGTGGTATATTTCATTAATATCCCCATTTTACTACTTAGAAAACTGACATACAGAGTATACCAAAAGTCACACGCTAGGAAATGGCAGAACTAGGATTTGAATTTGGGCAATGTGGTTCTAGAATTCATGCTTTTACCACTATGCTATACTCCCTGCCTCTCAGGAGAATCATGAGATTAGCTATCAGTTCTGTGCCAAAAACCAAAAATAAACAAAAAAACCTTAAGTATAGTTGAATAAATTGTGATATATCCTAATTTTAGTATATTATATAACTTTTAAAAGGATATAATCTGAAAACTTTTAAAAACACTAAAAATCTTATAACTTCCTATATTTAGCATTCACATTTTGTATCGCATAATTTACATTTGTATAAAAATTACTATTACAGATAAATTCATGTCTTCATTCAATTTCTCACCAATTCCATTCCTTCCTTTCGAGGATCCATGTATATCCTGTTATTTCATAATTTTATCCTTGAAATGCTAAAATCTTATCAGTCTTTCCCCAGTTATGAGTAGTCTAGCAAATTGGATTTGAATTGTCCCAGATGTCTTTATAAATAGTTTAAAGTAGATGACAAGTCAGAAGATTTATTTTATTTTATATTTCTTTAAAAAAAAACACCTCATTTTAAATTGCACAATAAAAATTAGCTTTCAAATCCATTCCATAGCAATCTGACTTTTCTGTAAATTTTATTAGAGATTCTGAGTCAGAAAGGAAAATTGTACCTTTTCTCCACATTTTCATTTACATAGGAAAAAAAGGGGTTCAGTGTTTTTGAGGAATGATGAGGGGCCCTCTTTAAGAGGTTTTACTTTTTCCTACATCTATAGTTTCTACTCTAGTCTCTGCTACTGAGCCCTAAGACAACCCACATTGAATTGGAAAAAAAGAAACAAAACAAGTATTTTGAATGAAAGTCTAGAAATCTGTCTTCAAAAAACTAGATTTCTATCTATACCTACCCACACACATATACTATATATGTAAACATGCATGCCCTTTCTGCTGAAATATCTCTAAAAAAGACAAAACATGGCCACTTAGCAACACTTTCTCGCATATAAACTTGTTCAGAACAGCTGATGGAGGATATTTCCTTTTGCCACTCCCTCTTGTCTTTCTGTTCAGCTATAAAAATATGATTACAATGCTTAGGGGTTATTAAAGGTACAGGCTGGCTTCAGAGTCTAACTACCTTTTCAGAATATGGCCCTGCCACTTATTATAGGAATTTTTTCAATGTCAGATGCTATCTGTCGCCAGCCCTGTTAGATTTTTTTTTACTGAAATACTAGCCCAATTCTCCTCCTTCCTAACAAATTATTATTATTTTTTCAATATGCCCAGCCCCAGGAGACGAACCATACTTGCTTGTCATCCAGAGATGATTGTCTCATTCCCCTTTACCACCTACAGACTTCCTTAACTTTACCGTCTGCTATGCTGACTCATATTCCTGTTCTGTGTGGGGAAGCTGGGTGGGAAGGAGCTTCCTCTCAGATAAAAGCAGACAGAATCAATGAACATAAGAAGTCCTAGTTTTACCACCCTTATACTCAGACTTGAATTGCAGTCGTGATGCTTATGGTGCTGGTATTCACTAGCACCAGAGCCATAAGCATCACAACTGCAAATGGGACATAAGACATTGGAAAAACAACCAAATTTCAGGAAAAGACGGATTTTAAGGACAGAGGGAACCTGAGTCCTTGGTGATATACTTGAACTGTCAAATCAACTCTTGAACCACATAAATCTAAGAATTTTATTAAAATAATAATGATAATGACAATAATAATGTTATACAAGCAATTGTTTTTCAGGTTTTCTGTTACTGCAGTCCATATATGTGGGTTATGATCATAGTAGCTTAGATGTAGTGAGCAACTACTCAATAAAAGATAAATGATTCAATAAATGATTCAACAGTTCTCTACCTTTAGTGTACTTTGAAGTTCCCCGGGGAGCTAATAAAAAATGCAGGTATTCCACTTCTACCTTCTGAAATTTTTATTCAGAGGGTCTGAGGTTGTGTCCAGGAATCTGCATTTCTTATACACTCCCAAGGTGATTCTGCTGCAGTCATTCGGTGGATCATGCTTTGAGAAATACTTCAGTATGAGCTAAAAACAAATTATTGAAGTGTATGAGTGATTCAAAGAGTGAAGAATACAGTGAGTGGGAATAATCTTCCTACCCCATTCCATCCCATTTCCTATTCAGAAGACTATAATATACAAATTACACTGAGCGCAGGGCTACCCTGTTGAGGTCACAGTGAGCACATACATTCTGGGCAAGTTCTGTACTTCATAAATTCAGAAGAGGAAAGTAAGAGAAATTAAACACTCACATTAGCTTGGATGATGACAAAGTAGCGAGTCTTGTCTTCGTAGTTGAGCCTCTTCCTTAACACTACATCTCCAGTCAACATAAGGGGGATTGCAAAGGTGTCATTGGATGTCTGCCAATAGGTAAAGATACACATTTGAGATCATCTGAACATAAGATGAATTAGACAATCTTATATTTCAGTTTAGTCCCCTAGAAAATTATAGACAACATGTTCATCATCTGAAAACAGGATGTGAGTGTAAGCTTCAGATTTAATATTCTTATTTCCAAAAACTTGTCATTCTGATCAATAGGTCTCACTTTTGATAATGATAACCAGGAAACTTACTTCTTGTAAGTTTTTCATATATTATTAGGGTTACCCATCAACAGCCCTGGGATACTTCTAAGCCCAGATATCTGAAAAATCTTTCCTATTACCATATTATCTTTTCACAATTTTTTTTTAAACACCGAAGAGTTCAAAAATTGCAATTTGTGATTTCTACCTAATATCCCTTTTCGACATTGGTGCCCATTCTGTATTCTCAGTATTTTCAAGTACTGTATTAAATACAACTATTAACTTGAAACTTTGTGTTTTTGTGAAAAAGAATGTGCTGTAGCTTGTTTTTTGTTTGTTTGTTTGTTTTGTTTTGTTTGTTTTTCCAAGCCTCAGAACTGCTGTTCATTAGTTAAGTCTCCTATCCTGACAGGGGTTGAGTTTCTTCTTGGCAACATGCAGGTTATAAGGGCAACTTCCAAAGTGCCTTCCAGCAATACTGCTGTGGCATGAGCAGCCCTCACTGTAAGACAGTATAGTCATTCCTCAAGGGAATATAATTTAGGAGATCTGTCTCTCAGTCTTAAAAAGACCTTACATCACTTTTTTGTTTTAGTGCCATTTTGAAGACTGATAAAATAGTCTCTAAATTATGACAAGTCAGTTTTACTTTTAGTATTGGAACTTTTTTGGTTGATTGTTTTGTGCAGTGGTAGGCGTGCAAGTGATTGTGGGCAGCAGATGAAATACTTAGATTCTTCAGAAAAAGGAGGAGGAGGTGGGGGAGAGGGAGGGGGAGAGGCAAAGCAGAAGGAAGAAAGCAGAAGAAGAGGGGAAGGGAAGGAAGAAGGAGTGTGTGCATGCTTGTCTGTGTGTGTCTGTGTTTATACACTCAGCTGACACAAGGGGAGTTACTTAGAAACAGCGTTAATGAGAGAACAGCTGACTCAAATCTTCTATCTCAAGTTCATTTGGGGGAATGTGGGCAAATTAACCTTCAATATCTAGAGTTGTGATCTCTCCCTCTCCATCTTTTTCTCCCTCCTTCTGTGACCCCCTCTCTTTCTCGTACACACACACAGAGTATACAATTGATAGATATTTTTTAATGATTTATTCTGTGTTCATGCAATTGGCTTTGCAGGTCTTTCTTGGATTCAGTCATTTAAAAAGTAACATTTTAAAACATAAATATAGAAAATGTGCCATAAAAGATATTTACAATTAAAAACAGGCGTTTGACATTTTCCCTAAATTTTTGCCTATTTAAACACTGCGGGACTCTAAACTATGCCAGGGAGAGTAAAAATTGTTTAATCTAAATATCTAAGTTAGTTATGGGGAATACTTTAGTTGATAATTGCCATATACACTGTAAAACACAACTCAGTGTGTTGTTATAGGGTTGTTAACGTTCAAAGACTCAATAACTGTAGAGACATATATCAATTCTAGCGTGTTTATGAAATATACGGTGGGTTGCTTACCGAAACGCCACCTCATCCTTGGAGTCAGAACTCCAAATGAGTTCAGATAATTGGTGGCTTTGTGCTTTAGGGGAGGCTATGACCCTAAGTGGGGTGAGTTTTGACAAATCTAATCCTACCATGGAAAATCCACACTCTTTGCCAGTGATTGTTTTGGAAATGTACGTGAGAGCTAATTCTAAATAATCTGAAGAGTTTTTCTTAATTGTAAAGAGAGAGAGAGACAAGAAAAAAAAGTGTTCCCTTCTCTGCTTACAGATGCTTTTATAAGGATGTAAAACCTGGAACCATCAGCAGCCATTTTGGAACTATTGAAACAGTTAATCTAGAAGTAAACAAAATGCTGAAAATGGAAGAGCAGAAAATGAAAAGAAGCTGGCTCTGTGATATCTCTGAGTTGCTTAACAAATCCTGATACCTCCCCTTCTCTGAACAACCTGTTACAAGAGATAATACATGACTTTGTTGGCAAAGTCACTTTAAATTCAGTTTTCTATTATTTGCAACTGAAAGCACTTTGATAAATGATTATCTCCTGCCTATGTGTCCTCATCATGCAGTCCCCTCTCTTTTCCATTTATGCCATGACTCTTTGCAGGTGACATTTGCTTTTAATTTTCTCCTGCCTAAACATTCTATCCGTCATTTCTCTGGATTATAAATCCTGCAAATCTTATTCAGTAAAATCTTATTTGTCATCCAATTTAGGATTAAATCTTTGCTCTTATGTTACATTATTTTTTCCAAACAGCATTTGTTATTTGTGCATTTTCTGCTTTCCCTCACAGATTTCTCAAGGATCTCTCAGTCTATGATGTGGAAATACTTACATTTATATTTCTAACCAAGTAACGTAATGGATGTTTGTGATCCTATTTTAGCTGATAATTTTCATTGGATATTTATAGAATTATTACAAGCATTGTAGTTAGTAATTAAGGATTATATTGTTCTTAAGAAAATTTTTTAATTAAATCTAATTCTTATTAGCTAAGTCCATCTTTTATAGATATCTGAGATTTTAATTGTGCTAGGAGTTTCATAAATACTTATGTTCCAAGAAACATAAGGAGAATATCTGCTTTATGATCAATGCTGTTTATAAATTATTGCATATGAAAAGCCTTTGTGTTAAAATTAACTAACTTACTAATGAAACAAGTATTTATAAAGTATCCATTCTGTCTTGAAAACACAGAATAATAATCATGAGAAAAATTAGAAACAAAATGTGGATAAATGTTTAGGGTGCTCTTTATTTGTCCTGTAGCAAAAAGAATATTGGATTAGATCAACTCAAAGTAAATGCCCTGCTGTAATGCTATTTCTAAAGCTCTACCTAAGGAGGAAAAAAAGAGCAAAATTTAGTAAGAAAATATGGTTGTTTTTTAAAATTATTATATGATAAGGCAATGTGACAATAATTTTCAAAGTTTAGAGTATATAAGGATCATAGAAATGTATCACTTAGATTGCAGATTCCAAGTCTATTCCTCCAAATTCCAGAAATTCTCAGAAGTCTATATTTCTAACAAAACTCTTGGGTGATTCTCATGTAGAAAGTCTAGGTTTTACTTTGAGAAACACTAGACTAGAAGATAGAAAGGACCAAGTTAAGCATATAAGAGTTTTGGCATTTGCTTGTGATCTCAACTCAATAATAAGCTCCTATAATACATTTTTAAGATGGATAATTATTTCATTTTTCTTTATTTTGGAGCTAGTTGTGTTACGTTAACAAATTGACTTGATGTTAGATTGGGATGAACTTTTAAATATAACTTGAGTGAAGACTCTCAAAGGTAATAACATGTTGAGCATTTAATATTTTGCGATTTTAGTAGTTACTAAAATTGTGCTTTTCTAATTCAATCTGATTCCTTTAATAATAAATAATACGTCAGAAGGATCCCATAACTCTGATATAGATATATGTGTGTGTGAGTGTGCATGTGTATCAGTGTATCAAGAGTATCTCAGTCTTATACTCTTGTCAAAGAACTGTTTGAGGTGGAAAGGGAGGTAGAGTCTGCACCCTCCCTTCCTCTACCATTTATTTTCCTCTCCTCTCATCCTTAGAGATTTGGTTCATCAACAAAGGAGAGGGGTGTAGGAACACAGTCATATCCTTTTTCTTAAGCAACCTACATTTTTTGGAAATAAGGCCCTGACCCTCTTTCTGTTAATTTTGGACACTGCTCTGTAAAGCACGAACTAGCACTTGTTTCTTTGGGTGATGAGAATTTAAATGCTGACCTCTACCTGCCCAGTGTTAATCAGGTCATTCCAATAATGACTAAGCCTCTTAATACCCACAGGCCCCAAACATCTGCTCTCCAACAGGAAAGGTCCACTCACAACTCCCTGGCAGTTTGGTGTCTCAGTAACTGTCAGACAAGGGGCAATTCTCCACTTAGTAAATGAGGGCATAGGGCAGTTTAAATGATTTTATCACTGTTGGAAGGATGAGAAAAAGTGTAGGAGGCATGTGTAATGCCCTTCCTTCACACACACACTCACACTGACTTAAGCAAAGAAGGGAGATGGAATGTTGACACTAACAATTCCGTGTTTCTCCAGAGTTGATTCCATCCCCCCACAGCCCTCTTTATTAACCTGTGGGAAGCTGAATTAGTACCAACGTAGATAAAATGACACCTCTCTGCTAGTCCTGTAAGGAGGTGTTGGGCTCCACAGTTGGAGATGATCTGGAAATGGACTATGAGGTACTTAGTGTTATTTGTTCTCAGCTGAGAACTCTGGTAATTCATCATTTTCTAATAAGCAGAAAAGATTCTGTTTGGCTTCTCATACCTATGCTATATTTACAAATACTGTTTTTGATATTATCCATTCAACTGTAAGGACTAGATATTCAGTTCAAAAGAAGAGAGATTTTTGAGACCTGCACACACACAGACACACACATACACATATACATGTATATCTATTTCCTGGTTATCTAATGACAGAACCAAGGTACAAATATGCTTTACTGGGCCTGTAACTGGGAAGTGGTGGGAACTTAGGTAACAAGGAAAACATTTCTCAGTCTCTCAGAGGCTGTTAAGTTCTCTTATTATTGTTTTTCTACATTTTTTTGGAATCTCTCTCTCCCCTCTCTCTCTTTCTTCATCACCTCTAATCTCTCTCTCTCTTTCCCCATTTGTTCATGTTGAACAGGACTGTGACTTTATCTCTTAGTTTGAATAAACAGCACCAACTCTGTGTCCCAATCAGTCTGTAGTTGGTCTTAAGCTTGTCGTGGATTAATCAGGCCACCATGCCATTAGCTGCTGAACCATCCATGGTTTGGTGTGACTCCCCTAATCTGAATTACCTGAAGTGAAAAGTGGAGGATTAAGTAAGATCATGTAGCCCTTGTCTACTCAAAAGGGACTATGATTTGAGCAGCAACATTCGTTTGCTCCTAGTAGAATACCAACACTCTGATAATTGTTTCTCTACTTCATACACACTCATTCCTCCCTGCCACATAAACACACACAAATATGTATATGCACATTTAGGGGTGAAGGAAAGATTACAATGCAGTTCCTGTCACCTTCTTCTAACCAATTTCATAGGAAATTGTATTTAGAAGTTTCTATTTGGCTTCAAAAGTCCATATGTTATAAATTTAAAATGTCACAGACTCACAGTTAAACAACCTGGGTTCAAAGTTTTACACAACGAAGGACTTTAGGCAATGACCTAATTAAACACAAGTGTTCACAAAGCTCATGCTTTGTGACCACCTAGAGGGGTGGGATGGGAAGGGAGGGAGGGAGACACAAGAGGGAAGAGATATGGGGATATATGTATATGTATAACTGATTCACTTTGTTATAAAGCAGAAACTAACACACCATTGTAAAGCATTTATACTCTAATAAAGGTGTTAAATAAATTAAACAAATAAAATATCCAAATGATACCTATTATATTAATAATTTCCTTTTTCCAAATAAGATAAACTCCCCAAAATGAAAAATTCCACACAATACATGACAAATTATTCTCCTCATTTTTCCTGAATCTTTCTTTTTCCTTTCTTTTCTTTTCTTTTCATGTTTTAAAATATAATTAGTTCAGTGTATTGTAGATGGCCTTAATTTTTATTACCATGAAGGCACAAAAAAATAGTATTTTACAGTAACTGTGATGAGCATAGTACAAATCCTCTTAGTTTGCTCTCTAGCGGACACCAATAATGAGGTATTTACTAAATTATTTTCATCTGAAAATATCAGACGAGAAAGGATAGGTTATGATGCAAGAATAAAACCCCCAAATTAATAGAATTTTTTAAAATTAGAATTTTTTATTTCGTACCCATTCTACATATCTACACTAACACATGTCAGCAAGTGGGCTCTGTTTATGTTTTCACTCAGGGACTCGGGCTAATGCATGTTTCACCTCAACATGTTTTTCTCCAATCACTGCAGCAGTGGGAGGGGAAACGGTGACTTGTATTTGATTCTTTGCGCCCATATCTCATTAGCCAGAGCAAGTAATTTTCTCCAACCCAAAAAAGTTCACTTCTGGCATGTCTCCAAAAAGAGAAAGAGACAGAAAGTTTTGGAAAATAACACAAATGCTTTCGCTTTAAATTTGGTTAAGCAGTTCTTCATCCCCAAACTTCTTCTTTCTTTATTCTAGATAAAATTCAATAAAAACAATGGCAAAAAAAAAGTGCAATTTAAATTCTTCTGATTTTGTTAATAGGTTAAATAAAAGTGCTTTGTTTCAGTGAAGAGTTTACAACATTTGACAATTTAATTTTTTAAATTTTATTTTGGATAGTAAAAATGTCTGATTCTTATTTATTCCACATCTCCTAGTATAATTGTTCATCTACATCATAAAGGAAATACAGGTGTGGTAAAAAGGATCCTAATAATGCAAATGATTATTTTCAATTTATCCTCTATTAAAACCAGAATAGAACCTTCATTTCCTCTATTTTTTTTCCACAAACTTAAACAAAAAGACTCAAAAGTGCCTTTCCAAAGTAGATCAGTTTATACGACATTCAAAATGATGATAATAATACTGAACATTATAGTAGGTATGACAGATTCTTAAGGGAGGCCTCTCTATCCCCACTTGCTGACAAGCAACTCATACCTTTGTGTAATCCCCTCCCCTTGAGCATGGGAAGGACCTCTGACTTGCTTCTAACCAATAGGATATGGCACAGGTGATAAACTGTCACTCTTGTGATTGCCTTATGTCATATAAGACTCCATCCTGCACACTAGCTCTAGATACTCTCCTTGCAGGTTTAAGGAAGTAAGCAGTCAAGGAACTAAGGGTGGTTTCTAAGAGTTGAGAGCAGCCTCCAGCCAACATATAGCAAGAGGCCAAGGCCCTCTGTCCTACAACAATAACGGAACTAATTCTAACAGCAGTCTGAGTTTACTTGGTAGGGGATTCTTCCCTACTCAAACCTCCAATGAGAACTAATCTGGGCAACATGTAGATTGTAACCACATGAGAACCTAAGCAGTTCAGCTTAGGTTAAGCCACAGAAACTAAACAAAATGAAAGTGTGTTGTTTTAAACCACGAAGTTTGTCATCCAACAGTAGATAACTAATACATTATGCTAATTACCAAGCCTTGTCTAAAGGATTGGTGGTGACATATAGTACTGGTAATTGGTAACTACTACATTTGATGAGTCAATAATTTTAAGTGATATTATATTTTTACTTCTCTGATATTTAGGAACACATTACTATGAGGGTATCCTCATATTAAAAACAATATGCTCACTATAAATGAAAAGATGGGAAACTCACCAAAATTACAAACTATAAAAACTATAAAAATATGGAAAATTTAGACCTGAAGATTATACTATCTGAAATTTAAAAAATAATAAATAAAAAAAGACAATTGGATACATTGGATAGTTTTAAGAATAGAATGGAGATGGCAGAGAACACTGTAACTTTGAATATAGATCAATAGTAAACACCCAGCTTGCAACCAAGTAATTAAAATATGTTGAAAATATATGAACAGAGCCTGTACCTGTGGAACAGTATTTAAATGCCTAATATGGCTGTAATTGGAGTCTCAGAGGGAGGAGTCAGGGAAATGGCATGAAAATATTAAACAATAGTGTCTGATAATTTCTTTCACTGGTGAAAGACAAATTTAGAGATTAAAGTTCAGCAAAACCCCTAAAAAAAAGACAATTACAAAGAAAACTATACATTGGCATGCTCCCATGGTCAAGTTACCAAGCACTCAAAATTAAAATAAAAATCTTGAAAACAGTCAAAGAAAAATGGCACATTACATACTGGAAACATAATTCAAATTTCCATTGTCTTCCCTTATCAGAAACACTAGAGGCCAGTGTTTAAAGTGATGGGAAGAATTAATCAAAACATACTTTGGGGCTTCCCTGGTGGCGCAGTGGTTGAGAGTCCGCCTGCCGATGCAGGGGACACGGGTTCATGCCCCAGTCCAGGAAGATCCCACATGCCGCGGAGCGGCTAGGCCTGTGAGCCATGGCTGCTGAGCCTGCATGTCCAGAGCCTGTGCTCCGCAACGGGATACATTCATAAATTTCTACAAGGATGACTTGGATGATGTAAATGAGTGAAGTGATGAGGGTAAAAATGGATATACATATATTGTCTGAGTGACAGAAGTTTGCTTAATGGGAAAACATTAATTCAACCGTAGCTGATGCTGTCTTATTGGAAATCAGGACCAGGGTTGTCATACATCTATTTCTCAAGAGAGAAGAGAAAACTAAATTTGGATGTGAAATTTCATGATTTTTAGATTTTGGCTCAGAAATTATTTAAAATAATTTGTGGCCAAACAAAATTTTGTGAGTTGAATGAAACTCCAGGTCACTAATTTGTGATTTCTGCTAATGAATAATGTAGCATCAGACGGAAAACAAACAAAACAAAAAATAACCTAGGGAAAAAAAAATACCCTGAGATTTTTAAGTAGAACAGACCAATCTACACCTTTTACTATTTACCATACAGTGTGAGACTAATTTTAAAGAAATTTTTAACTGTGGTTGCAAAAGCCAGAGGGGGCCACATTTTCAGGTTACATATATTTGTAATACATACAAGTTTGTTTTAACTCTAAGAAATAAGCAGGATAATATTATGATGCTATTAATTATAAGCAGAATTTCTAGAGATTTAACAATTTAAGAATATAAAAGTCATCAGATAGCTCTTTCTCAGAGATTTTATAAGAGAAGAAACTGGCATGGAGGTTTGCATTAACTCTCTATGATGATTAAAGATGGATTCTCTCTGTAAGGATGTGACTTGGTTAATGCTTTCTCTTCCAATATACCCTAACTTAAGTGCCGTCATGATGTCTTATTCTTTTGCCTCACTGAATTAGAACCATGCCCAGAGAATTTCTTTCGTTATTCCATAGTAGCGCTAGCTTGCTAAAGTACATTGTTTTTTCTTCTTTTGCAATTTGGAAACTGCATGTGAATGATTGGTTTATTCAATCTGTAGGTAATAAAAAGTACATACTATATTTCATGCCAAGCCCAGAAATCTCTGAAAAGGGGAAGCATTCAGAAGGAATTACTGCATAGCTAACAAGGAATTTCAGCCTCACAAAACTTCTAAAAGATACATTCCAAGGAATACATTTCTGTCTCGCACTATATCTAATCCTTGGGTAGGTTTGCAATGTAATAAATATTTCCCTAAAATACATGGCCTGGTCATTCTATACTTTCTTGGAGTTTCATTTTTACAGCTTGAGGAGTAAAGATTAGGAAATGACCTTCATAAAATATAAGCTAGAAACATGACATACACATACAATTAATTATTTTAAAAATCTAAATAGTAAAGAAAATAAATGGTTTAGAAATATTCTGTATAGTCAGCTGCCTATTTCTACTTAAAAAAAAATGTTTCTCTTGCCGTTTTCCCTTCTGCTGTTTCTCTGATCTTTTCCATTCGACTTCTGTGTAACCCCTCATACTTATTGTCCTTTTCTGTCACATTCTCATCATCTCCCCATCTCTTGGTTTCATTACCTCTGTCTATAAACATGTGGAGGCATACATTTTAGGGGAAAAACAAAAACAAAATCCCCCCAAATATTCCCTTGACTCTGCTATACCCATGGGCCTTTTGTTTTGTTTTTAAATTTTTTTTGAAAATTTTAACTCAAGTGCTGCAACTATTTTCTTAGAGCACAACAGAGGAAGAGTGGAGCACATATTACTCTGAAATCGAGTCCTGACTCTCCAGCTTAGAGGTGGGTGTGTGTTACCAGGCAAGTCACGTCACCTATGAACCTGTGTTCGCTTCTATGTGATAGAGATACTACTACTAACTAATTGATTTGTGAGAATAAGATGAGGAAATGCATTCACAATTCACTTAGTTCTCACAATCAATTTGTGAGGTAGATCTTATTGAGAGCTCTTAGTCTCTACAATTTCAACAGGTTTTTTAAAATTGTTTAAAGCTTATATAAGAAATATATAATTTAAAAACAAAGATACAATGTTAACTTCACCACTTTTATGTTCCTAATATTAAACCTAAAGGAGAAGCATTAATTTAAAAAGTCACTTAAGTGATTTTAAAACTACGCTTTGGGGAGCCCTTGGTGTTCTGAGAAGCTGCCTCTGGGAAAAGAGGAAGGGAAAGATGGCAGGCAGGACTTCCAGCTCTAGCTTCAAGAAAACAATTCTTATTTTATTTGTGTTACATATACTATATCATTGGGAAAAATAATTTCACAGCCTAAGGCACAATGCAGAAGCCCCACTGTCTAACGCAAAAAAAACAAAAACTGAAAAACCTATTGCTAGAGGCTTTGTCCTCTTCTCTACCTCAGGTTTCATTGGTGGAGAAGGGGCAGTGGTGGTATTAATTTGCAAGTTCCATAAAGCATACGCATCACATTGGTAATATCATATCCAATGATTTACTTAGAATGCTTAGGAGTCCACTAACATAATGGAAATTTAATTAAAATGACATATTATACCTATGAATACATTTTAAACTTTTACCTACAAAACTCACCAAAAACTAGCTTTTATAAGTATAGCACAAATATTTTTTAAAATGTAATTTTGAGATAGTTATTAATAATAGTATAATTACTAATGTGGTTCCATGAGCTGAGCAATAGAGAAATATAATAAATATCAGCTGAAGTAAATATTAATTTTATTCCTTATAGTGAACTCACATTGCAAGTAGATATTTACATACCGGATCATCTGGATTATATTGAATAACATATTCTATCTGTCCATTTGGGCCATCATCTATGTCTGTAGCTCCATTGTCTCCTGAAAATCCTGTAAATACTGTGGTGCCAACTGGAGTGAGCTGAAAAAAAAACAGAAGAAAAACTGTCAATTCTCATTTGATCAACAGCACACCAGAAGTGTTCTGGTACAAAAACCAGACATTTGTTACACAAAGGAAAAAAGCAGGCAGTTGCCCACAACCAGAGATCTGAAGTATTTCAAAAGAACACTTGCAAACACGAGTTCCTATAAAGTCTGAAATTTCCAACGCCATGGTCCTTGCTTTGGATAAAGAAATAGAAGGCCCGGATTCAGTGTGAAGCGCATTTGGACCAATTTATGATCATTAGCATCTTAGCTCCTATGGAGAAATGCATCTGCTGTTCCTCCTTAAAAAAACCTTGATGCATTAAGTTATCTACAAACCAGGATTTAAACTGTAAGAAGGAATTAGTTACTTTATTTTAAAATCAAAAACCATTTCAGAGAGATCAATGAAATCCAGTCGGTAATGACATGCAAGTGGCAAATTTAAGGGAGAGAGTTGGAGACAATGGATTCCCTGTCTGTCAGAGGAGAGAGAAAGCTGGGATTTTCTTTAGTGCTTGTAGTATCGGTTAAGTAGAAAGCCATTGTGTGACAGAATTGAAGAAATGGTAATATCTTTTCATTTTGGATTAAAACAAAACATAAAATGGCATATAAGACCATGATTTCACATTTGGAGCATCTAGCTTTATTTCTTATTGATCTCCAACAGAGAATCACTGTTGTTTTCTCTTACTTGTAGGTCTTTGTATTCCTACATCCACAGTCCTGTCTTCAAGCTTTAGCTGGGATCCTTCTCATTAGTTACATTTCAACTTAAGTAAGTATTGCCTTCTTCTAAACCATTCCTGACAGAATTTCCCTACCCCACATCAGAACATGGCACCCTTTTCGTTACTCTTATATTTCACACTTTACTTCTCTAATCATCACACTGTCACAATGAATAAATGAATTTAGTCAATAAACATAAGCTTTATGCCTCTAAAGAACACAGACTTTTAAATTTTATTCTGAGATATGTTTTGTTAGGTTTTAAATGGGATTCCTTAATGGAGAAATAGTTTCAGAGAGAAAAAGAAGGAGTTATCTCATTTACTTCTATTTTCAGGGGCTACAGGCGCAGATATCTGCAGGGATATCAGGCAATGTAAAAGAGTGAAGCAAGTCTCATGGGAATGGTGGCAACTGGGGAACACTTCCCCCTCTAAAATGGTAGCTGCTACTCAGCCTCAGCAAATTCTTGCCATAATGAAATATGGAGCCAATGTTACTACATCTTCTAATGTTCTAATTTTATAAGAAATCTCTTGGTTCTAAAGTCAGCAACAGATTTTAGAGAATTAAACTATGAATTTAATGCCCCCCCATACATCCTTTGGCACAGCAAACACAGGAGTTTGCAACCTCTGATTTAGAAAAATAATACAATTATGATTAAAGAAGTGATTTTAAAACTGTGCTTTGGGGAGCCCATGCTTTGGGGAACCGTGAGTACAAAGTAGCGTATTTATAAAGTCAGCTCTCCTGGCAGGCAGCTTTTCAAGGCAAACTTTGACTTTCTGCAGCTCAAAGAGAACTGAGGATAAAGTGAGAGGAGATAGTTTTAATAGCACATATATGAACACGGGCACACCTTTGGAAATGTTAGTTAACAAAAAGGCTTCCAAGCCAACATTTTAATATTTTTTTAATGTAATCCCTGTCCCCAAAGACATCATTCTCTCTTATAAAAATTCACCCACTCCTATGTAGTTGTGCCTTGGTTTTTAAATTATGAAAATTTAAAACTGAATGGCAACAAGTTGTTTCCAGATATCTAATAAAACAAACTTAGAGTATTTAAAGATCTTTGTTGCCAAAGTAAATAACTGTGCCACAGAGTTGAATTAAAAAATTAAAACCAAGCAAAAGACAAAAGGAAACAAACCAAAAAACTTGAACAATAGGTATCTGAAATTTTTGAAAATAGACTTCTGCCCCTACTTTAAAAATGTGGTATTTAGTTGTTGACAGCAAAGGACTCAAGTAGTATATCAAGTTATTAGTTCAGCATTTTATAGTGAGTTTTGCTCCCTTCCATATGTACAAATGTTGTACATTTAGGCCAAACATCTTAGCACAGATTGTTCGTTTTCACTACTGGAATAAGTAAACATCTACACACAGACATACACATGTAAAATGCAACGTTAAAATGGACCCATAATTGAGCTACACACATTTATTCATTATCTACCACGCGAATGGTGGACCTGTTCAGATATAGGCTAGCGTTTGGAATCTTTGAAGCTAACATAAGAGAAATAGCTAAGAAAAAAGAGGGTTAAGGCATTTTGTTTTAATATGGAAGGTCTGGCAAGAGTAAAATGGGTGCAAGAGTAAAATGGGGCAAGAGTAAAATGAAATGGCCTATACCAGATGCAAACAAGCAAAAGAGAGAGCATGCAAAATGGGTTTAACAAATAGATTTCAGCAACTTATTTCACTCATTTTCTTTATATATATACCCAACAGAAATATATACATATCTATGTACACAACAAAAATATGTACATATCTATGTACACATACACATATCACATATATAAATTCACACATATCACTGTTACTTATTCTTATTACAGAGACATGGCACTCTAGTGCTTTCTGAATTTCTAAATATTATGTGGAGGTTGAAAATCTTCACAGGACAGTCAGGTTGTTTGTTCTACCTGTGTTGCGCTATACATTATTATTTACAATTTTCAGGGCACATCTGCCATACAGATGGTCATGTTCTGTGCCCTTTAACATTTCAAAGAGTCTCAGAAATATAAATTTGGTTTTCTGAAGAGCATTCTATTCATGGGATGATTATCAGCTTGGGCACCTGCCTGAGGGTTTCACTTACTTATTTAGTTCATGTCTTTTTCCACAAATGATTTTATACAACTACTGGGACAATAAAGAAAAATGCATAAATGTACACATAAGTTAAAGAAAATAAAGCCAGAAAATTCAATATTTCAAGAAGATGCATAAGAGAAATCTGAATGTAAAAGGTGAGCAGTTCTCAGTTAATTGATTATCCCGTGAGCCACAGCTGCTTGAGCCAACCTAAGAAAAGAGAAAATTTTCCTGACTAATCTTACTTGCAATATTTCCCCACAGAAGTATTGTATTCACAGTTTCATATAAATATAGTTGATTCTCATCATCCATGGTAGTTCTGTACTATAAAGACACCATGAACACTGAATTAACAAATACTGAACCAATGCTCCTAGGGGGAATTCAAGGTTATTACATTGCTGAGGGGAATACAGGATTAAGTTCCTGCAAGCCTCTGGTTACAACATTTTCATCAACAAATCAATACATAACCTTGTTTTATGGTTGTTTCTGTTTAAAAACACTTTATTTAATATGTTTGGTCTATTCTACTGTAGATGCTCTATATTGCACTTTTCATTTTATTGTCTGAATTATTCAGCTCCAGAATTTGTTTGGTTCTTTTTTTTATGATTTCTGTTTGTTAAATTTCTCATTTTGTTCATGTCTTGTTTTCCTAATTTCACTGAATTGCCTTTCTGTGCTTTCTTGTAGCTCATTTAGTTTTCTCAAGACAGTTATTTTGAATTCTTTATCAGGTAAATCACCAAGTTCCATGTTTTGGAGTTCGATTACTGTAGGATAATTGTTATCTTTTGGCGATGACATGTTTCTTTGATTCTTTGTGTTTCTTGGAGATTTGCATTAGCTGCTTTCGAATTTGATGTAGCAGATACCTCCTCAAATCTTTTGTAATTATGTTGCAGATATTTTTCTTGGTCCTGCTTACATCTGGGGTTTTCTTCAACCTTGTATGAATACACCGCATACGTTGCTCCAACAGAGGGCTGGAATCTCTCCTCGAGAGGAATGGACTTTTACAAAGTCTCTTTCATCCACAGGTGTCTGCCCAAGTCAATACTACCCAGGTTTCCCCAGACCATGACCCAGAGGAGTTGGGGCCATTTCACTGCTCAGCCAGTTCAATGGCTTCTGCTAGTTCAAATTCCAAACCAAGGTCTCTCTGCCTATTACCCAATGCACAGGTGGGCAGAACTACTTCCAGGTCTCTTTGCATATAGTGTTGGATCCCACAACTACAGCAGAGGTACTTTTGTTCATAGATAGATGCTAATTTTTATTTGTTCAAAGCGGGGACATAAAGAAAGGACATCTTACACTACCATAATGTTGATGTCACTCTAGGGCACCTTTATATTCAGCAAAGAAATGGTATGTTGTTCATTTTGAAGAAAATATTGAGAAGGATGAATCTTGGAAAGCACTCCATAAATCATAATATGGTGTTAAATGTACATATTTAGTGATAGGGTAATGCCACTGGCATCAATAGCCTTGTATTGATAGGTAACAATAATCTCCTGACATTTATATCTATTATATATTTCTTGGAGTCTCATGTAATATATTTACATGAAAACTGACATTTTGGTAGAAATAAAATGCTAAAATATATAATTTCTGAATATCTAAAATAGTTTTTTATACATATTTTAAACCAATGCCTTCCGATAGACTTCAATGGCTTTAATGATTAAAGAGAAAATGTACAAGAGTCCAGAAGAAAAAAATATTTTTTATAATAAACACAACTAAAATAACACCACTTGAACTAGGAAATAATTGATACAAGTGATGCTATTATCCAGCTTTGAAAACCATCTCAAGAAAAAGGCACCCCAAAGGAATAATTTAAAATGCAATTGGTGTGATATTACTTTCTTACATACTTCATCAAGAATCCAAGTGTTTGGTTTTCCCCTCCCCTCTAAAAAGGATAGAACTTCTGAAGGGTCATGGACATTAAATAAGCTGAACTAGAATTCACTATATAATGATTTACTTATAATAATCATTTAATGACAGAACACCAACAATGGTAGTGGGTGCTCTATATCTACTCATAGACATTATCAAAACAGAAACATTGTCTTTAGTGGAGCAAGATTATATATAAGTCTATATTGGACTAATACATGTTTATTTTTCAGTTACAAATATTGTAATCTGACTTACTGTGTACTAGACAGCTATTTTGCACCAATTATTCTCTTAAGAACAAACACAAATGATTTTCTCCTATATTTTTGTAGCATGAATCCATCCTCCTTGTAATTGTTAATTTTATGCCTCAACTTGACTGGGCCATGAGTTGCCCAGATATTTGGTTAAATATTATTCTAGGTATGTCTGTAAGGGTATTTCTGGATGATATTAACATTTGAATTGGTAGACTGAGTAAAGCAGATTGCCCTCCCAAACATGGGTGGGCCTCATCTAATCCACTGAAGACCTGAATAGGACAAAAAGCTAGTAAGGAAGAATTCACTCTCTGTCCCTGACTGTCTTCAAGTTAGGACATCTGCCTTCTCTTGCCTTCAGACTTGGACTCAGATTAGAATCTAGACAATCAATTCTCCTGTTTCTCAGACTTTGGCCTTGGACTAGAACTATACCAGCTGGGTCTTCAGCTTGACAACTGCTAATCTTAGAACCACTCAGCCTCCATAATCGTGTGAGCCAATTCCTTATAATCAATCTCCCTTGCTATATCCCTAAATCAATCAGCCTATCTATCTATCTAATCTATCTATCACCTATGTATCTCTCAGTTCTGTTGACTAATACACTCCTGATCCAGTTTCTCAACAGTGAACAAATAAAATTGAGTATTTGATTTTTCACAGGTAAAGATTCATTTCCCATCTTCTAACTCATCAAGGTCTATATGGCTACTGTGTAGCACTTTATGGAACAATTGCTGATTTAACTGCAACAGGGGCCATAATATCTTTTGGCACTTTGATCATACTCCATGATCCTTTGAAGATTATCTACAGTGATTCCATAGTAATCTATACAAGATATTGTAAATTCCTGAACTCTACCTTATGTTGTCCTGGAAAATACACCTATTTTAAAATGATCAGTTACTGTCTTCTTCTGCCCCTGCACTTATTTTCAGGCTCTTCTCAATTATACTGCATGATCTAAAGATCATCTTCCATAAAAATCTTTCCAAATTAGAAGTCACTCATGCTTTGGCTATAATTCAGCCTTTAACCTCCTTCTCTGAAAAAGTAATTTTATGAATCTCTCTTGCATGTCATCCCTGCCTTACAAATATGCTTTAGAAACAGTAATATATTTAAAAACCAATGGGGTCCAACAAATGAAATGGAGTGATGAATTTGTAAACAGGTGCATATTACTGAGAACTTCAGCTTTTTCTCACAATTGCAACATTACATTATCTCTGAATCTGTGATTATTGATTGAGAGTTTATTATGGGCCAAATCACTGTTTCTATGACCATTATGTTGGTTTTATATTAACTCAATAATATAACATTTGTTTTATTCAAACATTCAACCAAATCAAATGTCTATTTGAAGTTTATCTTAAAATTTATAGAATCAGTACCAAATAGTACACATTCTTGAATTCACATTCAGTGGGTATTATCTTGCAGTGATTTATTGAAATCAAAAAGAAAAATATAATAAAGGAATTACATATGTTCTTCATTTTCCCTTTAACATAATATAGCTTTTGCACCTGTGTATAAAATCTTGACTCTGTTTTATTCATGAAAGCTAGATAATTAATATTGAAAATCATTTCCTCTGAATAAATTTTTAAAAATAAATTCATGTAGATAATCAAGACAATATGGCACTGGCACAAAAACAGAAATATAGATCAATGGAACAGGATAGAAAGCCCAGAGATAAACCCACGCACCTATGGTCAACTAATCTATGACAAAGGAGGCAAGGATATACAATGGAGAAAAGACAGCCTCTTCAATAAGTGGTGCTGGGAAAACTGTACAGCTACATGTAAAAGAATGAAATTAGAACACTCCCTAACACCATACTCAGAAATAAACTCAAAATGGGTTAAAGACAAATGTAAGACCAGACACTATAAAACTCTTAGAGGAAAACATAGGAAGAACACTCTTTGACATAAATCACAGCAAGATCTTTTTTGACCCACCTCCTAGAGTAATGGAAATAAAAACAAAAATAAACAAATAGAACCTAGTGAAACTTAAAAGCTTTTGCACAGGAAAGGAAACCATAAACAAGACAAAAAGATAACCCTGAGAATGGGAGAAAATATTTGCAAATGAATCAACAGACAAAAGATTAATCTCCAAGATATATAAACAGCTCATGCAGCTCAATATCAAAAAAACAAACAACCCAAACAAAAACTGGGCAGAACGCATAGCACAGGGAGATCAGCTCGGTGCTTTGTGACCACCTAGAGGGGTGGGATAGGGAGGGTGGGAGGGAGGGAGATGCAAGAGGGAAGAGATATGGGGCTATATGTACATGTATAACTGATTCACTTTGTTATAAAGCAGAAACTGACACACCATTGTAAAGCAATTATACTCTAATAAAGATGTTAAAAAAAAAAAACTGGGCAGAAGACCTAAATAAACATTTCTCCATGGAAGACGTACAGATGGCCAAGAGGCACATGGAAAGCTGCTCAACATCACTAATTATTAGAGAAATGCAAATCAAAACTAGAATGAGGTATCACCTCACACCAGTTAGAATGGGCATCATCAGAAAATCTACACACAACAAATGGTGGAGAGGGTGTGGAGAAAAGGGAACCCTCCTGTACTGTGGGTGGGAAGGTAAATTGATACAGCCACTATGGAGAACAGTATGGAGGTTCCTTAAAAAACTAAAAGTAAAAATACCATATAACCCAGCAATCCCACTACTGAGCATATACCCAGAGAAAACCATAATTCAAAAAGACACATGCACCCCAATGTTCACTGCAGCACCATTTACAATAGCTAGGTCATGGAAGCAACCTAAATGCCCATTGACAGACGAATGGATAAGGAAGATGTGGCACATATATACAATGGAATATTACTCAGCCATAAAAAGGAACAAAATTGGGTTATTTGTAGAAACGTGGATGGACCTAGAGACTGTCATACAGAGTGAAGTAAGTCAGAAAGAGAAAAACAAATATCGTATATTAATGCATATATGTGGAATCTAGAAAAATGGTACAGATGAACTGGTTTACAAGGCAGAAATAGAGACACAAATGTAGAGAACAAATGTATGGACACCAAGGGGGGAAAGCAGCGGGTGGGGGGTGCGATGAACTGGGAGATTGGGATTGACATATATACACTAATATGTAAAAAATAGATAACTTGTAAGAGCCTGCTGTATAGCACAGGGAACTCCACTTCGCTGTACAGTAGAAACTAACACAACATTGTAAAACAACTATATTAAAAAATTTGTTTTTTTAATTTTAAAAATATTCATGTAGATAAGTATCTTTAAGATAAGAGTAAGGATTATTATTAGAGAGAGTGATAAGTAGCTCTAGTCATCTTTACTAAAATCTGAAGAGTAATTACACTTAAATTGAATTAAGCTTAAATTGAATATATATGTGTGCATATGTATTGATATATACATACAGAGAGAATATATATATGAAAGAACTCATTAAGTTGAAAGTTGTCAAACAGCTGAATACATGAATATTTTAAAACGGGTGAAAGAGTGATTCCCATTTACATGCTTAAAGTAGAAAATGTATTTTTATGTGCTTTTTCTCTCCCCTTAATATCCTCCTTTTTCCTCTGTTACCCGTCTCCTGCCTCCCAGAATGTGCCTAATTCCTTGGAGGAGGAAAATAGAGACAAGTAAAAGGAACAAGGGCTTAGTCTTTCGTTCTTCAGAAGCTTTTGTGTGCTGTAGATTAAATACTAGTACTCTCTATTTAAAGAAACTCTGTGAATGGGAAGGGCTCTAAAGGTCCATGATTTTTATTCCTTGAATAGTTAAAGATATTTATCAAGTTTCCAATACCATGGACCATATTTCTTAAAAAAATGATTTGTTTTACTTATATAAAAAATCACCTTATTATGAAATATTAAAAAAAAATTTTAAATGAACAAACCAAACAAGAACAAACACATAGATACAGAGAAGAGAGTCATGATTACCAAAGGAAAAAGGGGATAGAGAAAGGGCAAAATTGGTAAAGGGGGTCAATAGTATGGTGATGGATGGTAACTAAACTTTAGGTGGTGAGCACACTGTAGTGTATACAGAAGTCAAAATATAACATTGTACACATGAAATATATAATGTTATAAACCAAAAAAGAAAAGATTATAAACTACTAATACAGTCGACTCCTTGAGGCCAAGGACGATGTCTTCATAGAATATGAATTCAATAAATGTTTATAACTAATGCACTGTGGAAAAAAAGAAAGACATTATATGGGTAACTGATGGAGCTGGAATGGTAACTATGGATCAGAAGTAGTAATGTATCAGTGTTCATTTCCTGATTTCTGATGGCTGTACTGTTATGTGGGAGAATATCCTTATGTGTTGGAAATACACACTAAAGTATTTGGGGGTAAGAAGGACTCTTTTCAGTAACACTCTCAAATGGTTTGGAGAAAAAGCTTGTATTATTCTTATAATGTTTCTGTAAGTTTGAAACTATTTATACATTAAAATAAAATAAACCTTTCCTTGTTAAAAAAAATCACCTTATTATATCTAGAAATTATAAAGAAAACAGATATAAAATGTTAAGAAAATATTCTTAACTATATATGGAATCTCTCTGTTATGCTTCATCATGGAGACCATCTGTGCATTTAGATCTACCAGAATGTCTCTGAGAAGAACAGATGTTCAAAAATACATATATTAGGGCTTTCCTGGTGGTGCAGTGGTTGAGAGTCCACCAGCCGATGCACGGGACACAAGTTCGTGCCCTGGTCCGGGAAGATCCCACATGCCGCGGAGCATGTGCTCCGCAACAGGAGAGGCCACAACAGTGAGAGGCCTGCGTACCGCAAAACAAAACAAAACAAAAATACATATATTAAATGGAGACAGATGATATAGCCACAATGAAATGTGAAAGAATAGCACAGAACTAAAAATGTGATCAGGAAAGTGAAAGCTCAAATTGAATAGATTCAGAGACATTTCACCATTGTGAGAAAAAGCTGAAGTTCTCAATAGTGTTCCACTAATTACTGCCTGTTTACAAATTTATTTTTGCATTTCATTTTGAAGACCCCTTGGTTTTAAAAAAAAGTTATAGAAATATAACTATTTCTAAAAAGCATATTTCCAAGGCAGAGTTGACTTGTAAGATGGCCAGAACCTATACTAAGTATTTTAAAAGCATTATCTCTTATAATCCTCAATACAACATTTTAACATTATTTTTTGTTATTATATTTATTTTACAGTTAAGGAATCCAAGGCTGAGAGCTTCTGCCTGATGTCATACTTCTAATATTTGGTAGATAAGGACTGCAACACAGATTATCTGGCTTCAAAGTGTTAATTCTCAAGCACTATGAAATATATTATTACAAAATTTTTGCAATTTGCTATTAAGAAACTTTTGACAAGAAAAGAAAATGAAAGAGGAAGTAAATATAATTTGGCACATAACAGAACCAAGATATATAGTAATCTGAAATGATACAATTTGGATGATGTATTACATCAAAGATAATTTATGTTTGGCCCTAAGGAAAAATACTTTTGATATATTTTACAGAAAGACAAATAAATCCAATTTAGCTTGTGCCTGTGTTTCAGAAAACGTGGATTAAATAATTACTGCTATTGAAAACCGGTTGGTTCTCAGCAAGTAAATTATTTCATGAATCCCCAAATTCACCATTTCAGCATGCTAACCTCTTCATTAGTAATCAAAACTTTATTGCTAGTGTATGGCATAATGTCTGAAAAAGCACTCAGTAAATGCTCAAGGGGCAAAGAGAAGAAGGAAGAAAATATATCCAACCACAGTAATTTGCATTTTCATCAATGGTTTTCAACAAATCAATGTTTCATAAATCACTAATAAAAATGTTAGGTGAAGGTTTGATGAGGAACAGGATATTTACAAAGTCTTAAAGTCATTTTCCACAAAATAGTTTTAATTACTTATTAAGTACACAAAAATGAATAAATATAGTAGAAAAACCTGGCAAACACTGTCTTTCCAACATGATAAAAGCTATCATTACCAGAAATGGGACACACTGATATTGTGAGTCTCTTTTATTACATACTATGAAGAACATGCTATCACTTTTGTGGTATTTCTGAACAAAATCTATAATCATGAGGAAATACCAGGTAATTCTAAATTGAGAAATATTCTATAAACTGTCCCACTCCTGGAAATTATTAAGGTCATTAAAGTCAAGGAACTATTAAGGAACTAAGATTGAGACTAGAAAGACATGGCAACTAAATGCAATGTGTGACCTTAGGTTGAATCTCTGACCTATAAAGGACTTTATTGGAAAAAAAATCAGCAAAATTTGGCATCTGTAGATTACATACTAATATTGCATTAATGTAATTTCCTGATTTTGATGGTTATATTGCAGTTATATAGATGAGTATCTGTGTTTTTAGGAAATACACAATGAAATGTTAAGAATTTAAGGGGTTTCATATGTGCAACTTACTCTTCATTGGTATAGAAAAATAGTTGGGACTTCCCTGGTGGCGCAGTGGTTAAGAATTCTCCTGCTAATGCAGGGGACACTGGTTCGATCCCACATGCTGTGGAGCAAATAAGCCCGTGCGCCACAACTACTGAGCCTGTGCTCTAGAGCCTGCGAGCCACAACTACTGAAGCCCATGTGCCTAGAGCCTGTGCTCCACAACAAAAGAAGCCACCGCAATGAGAAGCACGCCCACTGCAGCAAAGAGTAGCCCCCACTCGCCACAACTAGAGAAAGCCTGCATGCAGCAATGAAGACCCAATGCAGCCATAAATAAATTTACTTTAAAAAATAGTTATATATCTATATATGATATATATTTGACTGTACTGTCACATACAAATAAGCAATATACTGTATGACATTTATATATATGTGTATATGCATGTATGTGTATACACACACATCTCTATCTGTTCATTTATCTATTAGAAAGAAAGATTATTTGACCAGTACTCTTCAAAACTGTCATCAAAAACAAAGAAAGTGAAAACAGATACAGTCCAGAGAAGACTAAAGAGACACGATGACTGATAGTACTATGGTATCATAGATGGGGTCCTGGGACAAGAAAAAAGACTAGTAAAACTAAGGAAATCTAAATAAAATATGGATTTGAGTTAACAGCAATGTTTCACTGTTGGTTCAGTAGTTGTTAAAATATGTAGCATACTAATGAAAGATATTAAGAATTGGGGAATTTGGAACTCTATAACTTCTATTAAAATGTTATTTAGGTCTAATTATTTCTGATGTTTACATAAATGATAGAAAATGTGAACATAAACAGACCATTTCCATAATCATTTTCATTATAATGAAGTCTAAGACTTAAACGTATCATTTACTATAAAAATATTTTTAAGGATAATAAAATTTTATTTATATTACGTTTAGTTCTTATAAATACATAACATACACTTGAGGCAACTGTTAGCCAAAAAATAAGGGAGACAGAAAGAGAGAGAGAGAGGGAGGGAGAGAAGGAGAGAAAGAACAAAAGAGAGAACAAAATAGAGCAAGAGAGAGGTTCTCATCTTTTCCTATGGTTTAATTTGGCTGAAGTTCAGCTTTGGGTTCCTGCTGATGGGTCTGATCATTAAAATGTTTTTAATCATTCACTTAAACCCTAGGGAAAAAATCAAAACATTTCAGAGCCCCTTTTTTTAAAAAATTAACTAGCATATTAACTTTATTAACAGGTATTGTTGAAAGACATGATCATGCCGCATCAGGAGAAAGAGATATAACAACATCTGAAGTAAAATAAAAATTCTAATTAAACCAGCATATGATACCAGCTACCATGAAATACCCTCTAGGGTATGCCCACTAATCTACATGTAGTTGGGCAAGATGTTCTTCTTGATATACTCGTCATTGGGTTACTTTTTATAATTCTTCATGAACTTAAAATCATTCAATAAAAAGTAATATATATATTCCAAACGCTGTGTTCCTTTCTCTTAAAACTCTACCTAGCACATGATCATTTACTAAATTGTGAATCGAGATGATAATTTAGACCAAAGAAGCAAGTGTAAATCTTTTCAAATTAGTAATAATACTCTTCAGATTAATGGTGTTATTTACTCCTTACTCTTCCTTTATGTATCTGAGCTCCATCATTCTCTTGCCTGATGCACTTGTACAATATGGTGATCAAGCACTCGGTTTTGGAGTGAGACTGCCTCAGTTTCTCACTTAGATCTGCCACTTAGTAGCCATGAGATCTTGGGCAAATTAATAAATGCTTTTCTGTCTCAGTACTTTTTCATCTTATTGTGTAAAATGAAAACAATACACACAAATAATTTGAGTCTGTGTGTAGGTACAAGTAAGTTTTAAATAAGATTTAGCATTCATAAATGATAACTGTTAGAATTAATCAGTCAATACTGTTGTAATCTGTCCTGATTCCATTCAACATCAGGAGATATGATGCTACTAAATTGGCAAAAGATCTATGCAGAAATCTGTGAACTAATTTTAGATAACAAATTTAAAATTAATCTGGTGTCAAGTTAGTTCCTAATGACCATGTGAAAAAATCAAAGAAGAAAAATAAATACTAAAATTATTCAAAATCTAAAGTTTACAGGGCTTCCCTGGTGGCGCAGTGGTTGAGCGTCTGCCTGCCAATGCAGGGGACAAGGGTTCGTGCCCTGGTCCGGGAAGATCCCACATGCCACGGAGCGGCTGGGTCCGTGAGCCATGGCCGCTGAGCCTGAGCGTCCGAAGCCTGTACTCCACAACGGGAGAGGCCACAACAGTTAGAGGCCCGTGTACCGCAAAAAAAACCCTAAAGTTTACAGACTTTTAAGATGTTAACCAGGACATAATCTGTGATATACTTGTAACATCAACAGTTATGAAACGACTGTTCCTGAAACCTAACGTTGTTTCAACTGCTAACCTTTACCTTACTAAATTGTAAATGGCATTTTAAATTTAGATTTATGAAGCATCCTTTAAAGTTTCCTATTACTAAGAACTTAGAGAACTTGATCAAACACAATTTATTAAATTGACTGTGATTATTTTGGTACCCCTTGCATCTGAGCTTCATAAAACTGTGCATGTAGAAAAATCTTGTTGAGATAAAAAAACATTTCGACTAAGGGGAGTCATTTTAATGTTACTTAATAAATATGACTACTTTTTCTGGGACACGAAAAGTATGGTAAAGATTCTTAAGCAGCGTATAGTCATATCCAAATAAGTACATAATTTGCCCCTAAAGTTATGAAAAAAGGGCTCTAATTCACATAAATACGTAACGTCCCCCTAGAGCTACGTAAACAGTACTATAATTCAAATAGCTCATATTTACCAGGTTAAAAGAAAAAGAAAAACTGGGTTTCTTTTTTTGTCATCACTGTTGTGTCACCCTATATAATTTATCACAATCACCTGGAAAGATTTTACTCCTTTCTAAAATACTTCCCATGTATAAGCTTCTCAAATTTAACTCAAAACAAACTCTTACTTTCTAAATCATTCTTATCTCAGGAAAAATCAAAGTGAACATATATGTTAAATAATACTTTCCTGTTGCATGATTGTTCCATTTCTGCTTCATTGAGAAGTCTATTAATACAACTCCTACAATGTGTCAGGTACTGTTTTACTCAAATAACAAAACAAAGTGCTAGCTCTAATAGTGATTCAATTCTAACAGGGTAGATATAAAATAAACAAATATATATATATACACACACACACACATATATACACACATACATATATATGTATATATATCCATATGTAATATCAGGTTTAAATAAGTGATCAACTAATTTCAGATTTTTAAAATTAGTTATAAAATATACAGGTGAGGTGCTATACACTAAAATCTGTGGACTTATTTTTCTTTCCTATTCTAAGATTTATTACATGTATTCATTAAACTCTATAAGGTAGGTTTCTAATATTTTCATTCCCAGTTTTTACATGAGGAAACATGTTTCTCTGAAACACACAGAAATTTTAATTTTTTTAAAGATAAATGCAATTTAAAAAATGGTAAGCCAGCTCTATCATAGTTGGACACTTGAGTTGTCTCCAGTTTTTGATTATTATGGAAATATCATCAACAAATCTCCTTATACATGCTTTCTGGTGGACATATGTACCACTAGAGCAGACCTGCTGAGTCACAGGGTATCTACTTGTTTACCTTTCTTTTCTTTTCTTTTAACATCTTTATTGGAGTATAATTGCTTTACAATGTTGTGTTAGTTTCTGCTGTAAAACAAAGTGAATCAGCTATACGTACACATATAATCACCATATCCACTCCCTCTTGCAGCTCCCTCCCACCCACCCTATCCCACTGCTCCAGTGGCCACAAAGCACCGAGCTGATCTCCCTGTGCTATGCGGATGTTTCCCACTAGCTATCTATTTTACATTTGCTAGTGTATATATGTCAATGCTACTCTCTCACTTCGTCCCAGCTTACTCTTCCCCTTCCCCGAGTCCTCAAGTCCATTCTCTATGTCTGCATCTTTATTCCTGTGCTGCCCCTAGGTTCATCAGAACCATTTTTTTTTTAGATTGCATATATACGTGTTAGCATACGGTATTTGTTTTTCTCTTTCTGACTTACTTCACTCTGTATGACAGACTCTAAGTCCATCCATTTCACTACAAATAATTTTACAAATAATTTTACAATTATTTGAATTTTACAAATAATTCAATTTCATTTCTTTTTATAGCTGAGGAATATTCCATTGTATATATGTACCTCATCTTTTTTATCCATTCATCTGTCATTGGACACTTAGGTTGCTTCCATGTCTTGGCTATTGTAAATAGTGCTGCAATGAACATTGTGGTCCATGTCTCTCTTTTTTTTCTTTTTTTTTTTGTGGTACAGGGGGCTCTCACTGTTCTGGCCTCTCCTGTTGCAGAGCACAGGCTCCGGACGTGCAGGCTCAGCGGCCATGGCTCACGGGCCCAGCCTCTCCGCGGCATGTGGATCTTCCCAGACTGGGGCACTAACCCATGTCCCCTGCATCGGCAGGCGCACGGACTCTCAACCACTGCGCCACCAGGGAAGCCCCATGTCCCTCTTTGAATTATGGTTTTCTCAGGGTATATGCCCAGTAGTGGGACTGCTGGGTCAAATGGTAGTTCTATTTTTAGTTTTTTAAGGAACCTCCATACTGTTCTCCATAGCGGCTGTATCGATTTACATTCCCACTAACAGTGCAAGAGGGTTCCCTTTTGTAGTATAGTCTGAAGTCAGGGAGCCTGATTCCTCCAGCTGCTTTTCTTTCTCAGGATTGCTTTGGTTATTCAGGGTCTTTTGGGTTTCCATACAAATTGTGAATTTTTTTGTTCTAGTTCTGTGAAAAATGCTATCGGTAGTTTGATAGGGATTGCCGTGAATCTGTAGATTGCTTTGGGTAGTATGGTCATTTTCACAATGTTGATTCTTCCAATCCAAGAACATGGTATATCTCTCCATCTGTTTGTGTCGTCCTTGATTTCTCTCGTCAGTGTCTTATAGTTTTCTGCATACAGGTCTTTTGTCTTCTTAGGTAGGTTTATACCTAGGTAATTTATTCATTTTGTTGCAATGGTAAATGGGAGTGTATCCTCAATTTCTCTTTCAGATTTTTCATCATCAGTGTATAGGAATGCAAGAGATTTCTGTGCATTTATTTTGTATCCTGCTACATTACCAAATTCATTGATTAGTTCTAGTAGTTTTCTGGCAGCATCTTTAGTATTCTCTATGTATAATATCATGTCATCTGCAAACAGTGACAGTTTTACTTCTTTTCCGATTAGGATTCCTTTTATTTCTTTTTCTTCCTTCTGCTAACTTTGGGGGTTTTTTGTTCTTCTTTCTCTAACTGCTTTAGGTATAAGGTTAGGTTGTTGATTTGAGATTTTTCTTGTTTCTTGAGGTAGGACTGTATTGCTATAAACTTCCCTCTTAGAACTGCTTTTGCTGCAACCCATAGGTTTTGGGTTGTTGTGTTTTCATTGTCATTTGTTTCTAGGTATTTTTTGATTTCCTCTTTGATTTCTTCAGTGATGTCTTGGTTATTTAGTACTGTATTGTTTAGCCTCCATATGTTTGCATTTTTTACAGTTTTTTTTTCTGTAATTGATATCTAGCCTCATAGCGTTGTGGTCAGAAACATACTTGATACAACTTCAATATTCTTAAATTACCAAGGCTTGATTTGTAACCCAAGATATGATCTATCCTGGAAAATGTTCCATGAGCACTTGAGAAAAATGTGTATTCTGTTGTTTTGGGATGGACTGTCCTATAAATGTCAATTAAGTCCATCTTGTTTAATGTGTCATTTAAAGCTTGTGTTTCCTTATTTATTTTCATTTTGGATGATCTGTCCATTGGTGAAAGTGGGGTGTTAAATTCCCACACTATTATTGTGTTACTGTCGATTTTCTCTTTTATAGCTGTTAGCAGGTGCCTTATGTATTGAGGTGCTCCTATGTTGGGTGCATATATATTTATAATTGTTATATCTTCTTCTTGGATTGATCCCTTGATCATTATGTAGTGTCCTTCCTTGTCTCTTGTAACTTTCTTTATTTTAAATTCTATTTTATCTGATATAAGCATTGCTACTCCAGCTTTCTTTTGATTTCCATTGGCATGGAATATCTTTTTCCATCCCCTCAGTTCCAGTCTGTATGTGTCCCTAGGTCTGAAGTAGGTCTCTTGTAGACAGCATATATATGGGTCTTGTTTTTGTATCAATTCAGCAAGCCTGTGTCTTTTGGTTGGAGCAGTTAATCCATTCACGTTTAAGGTAATTATCAATATGTATGTTCCTATGACCATTTTCTTAATTGTTTTGCGTTTGTTTTTGTAGCTCATTTTCTTCTCTTGTGTTTCACATTTAGAGAAGTTCCTTTAGCATTTGTTGTAAAGCTGGTTTGGTGGTGCTCAATTCTCTTAGTTTTTGCTTGTCTGTAAAGCTTTTAATTTCTTTATCAAATCTGAATGAGGGGCTTCCCTGGTGGCGCAGTGGTTGAGAGTCCGCCTGCCGATGCAGGGGACACGGTTTCGTACCCCAGTCCAGGAAGATCCCACATGCTGCGGAATGGCTGGGCCCGTGAGCTATGGCCGCTGAGCCTGCGCATCCGGAGGCTGTGCTCCACAATGGGAGACGCCACAACAGTGAGAGGCCCGCGTACTGCTAAAAAGAAACAAAAAAACAAAAAATCTGAATGAGATCCTTGCTGGTTAGAGTAATCTTGGTTGTAGGTTCTTCCCTTTCATCACTTTAAATATATCATGCCACTCCCTTCTGGCTTGTAGAGTTTCTGCTGAGAAATCAGCTGTTAACCTTATGGGAGTTCCCTTGTATGTTATTTGTCGTTTTTCCCTTGCTGCTTTTAATAATTTTTCTCTGACTTTAATTTTTGCCAATTTGATTACTGTGTGTCTCGGCGTGTTTCTCTTTGGGTTAATCCTGTATGGGACTCTCTGTGCTTCCTGGACTTGGGTGGCTATTTCCTGTCCCATGTTAGGGAAGTTTTCAACTATAATCTCTTCAAATATTTTCTCGGGTCCTTTCTCTCCTTCTTTTCCTTCTGGGACCCCTATAATGAGAATGTTGTGGCATTTAATGTTATCCCAGATATCTCTTACGCTATCTTTGTTTCTTTTCATTTTTTTTTTCTTTATTTTGTTCTGCAGCAGTGAATTCCACCATTCTTTCTTCCAGGTCACTTATCCGTTCTGCCTCAGTTATTCTGCTATTGATTCCTTCTAGTGTATTTTTCATTTCAATTATTGTATTGTTCATCTCTGTTGTTTGTTTTTGTTTTTGCGGTACGCGGGCCTCTCACTGTTGTGGCCTCTCCCGTTGCGGAGCACAGTCTCCGGACGCGCAGGCTCAGCGGCCATGGCTCACGGGCCCAGCCGCTCCGCGGCATGTGGGATCATCCCGGACCAGGGCATGAACCTGTGTCCCCTGCATTTGCAGGTGGACTCTCAACCACTGCGCCACCAGGAAAGCCCTATCTTTGTTGTTTGTTCTTTAATTCTTCTAGATCTTTGTTAAACATTTCTTGCATCTTCTCGATCTTTGCCTCCATTCTTTTCCCGAGGTCCTAGATCATCTTCACTATCATTATTCTGAATTCTTTTTCTGGAAGCTTGCCTATCTCCAGTTCATTTAGTTGTTTTTCTGGGGTTTTATCTTGTTCCTTCATTTGGTACATAGCCCTCTGCCTTTTCACCTTGTCCCTCTTTCTGTGAATGTGGTGTTTGTTCCACAGGCTGCAGGATTGTAGTTCTTCTTGCTTCTGCTATCTGCCCTCTGGTGGATGAGGCTATCTAAGAGGCTTGTGCAGGTTTCCTGATGGGAGGGACTGGTGGTGGGCAGAGATGGCTGTTTCTCTGGTGGGCAGAGCTCAGTAAAACTTTAATCCACTTGTCTACTGATGCGGGGGGCTGGGTTCCCTCCCTGTTGGTTGTTTGGCCTGAGGTGACCCAACATTGGAGCCTACCCGGTCTCTTTGGTGGGGCTAATGGCGGGCTCTGGGAGGGCTCATGTCAAGGAGTACTTCCCAGGACTTCTGCTGCCAGTGTCCTTTTCCTCACGGTGAGGCACCGCCACCCGCTGCCTCTGCAGGAGACCCTCCAACACTAGCAGGTAGGTCTGGTTCAGTCTCCTTTGGGGTCACTGCTCCTTCCCCTGGGTCCCACTGCACACACTACTTTGTGTGTGCCCTCAAATAGTAGAGTCTCTGTTTCCCCCAGTGTTGTCAATGTCCTGCAATCAAATCCCGCTAGCCTTCAAAGTCTGATTCTCTAGGAATTCCTCCTCCTGTTGCCGGATCCCCAGGTTGGGAAGCCTGACGTGGATCTCAGAACCTTCACTCCAGTGGGTGGACTTCTGTGGTATAAGTGTTCTCCAGTTTGTGAGTCACCCACCCAGCAGTTATGGGATTTGATTTTACTGTGATTGCGCCCCTCTTACCATCCCATTTTTGCTTCTCCTTTGTCTTTGGATGTGGGGTATCTTTTTTGGTGAGTTCCAGTGTCTTCCTGTCGATGATTTTTCAGCAATTAGTTGTGATTTTGTTGTTATTCTCGAAAGAGGGAGTGATAGCACATCCTTCTACTCCACCATCTTGAACCAATCCTTGACATTATTTTTTAATCTAGTCTGAAAACTTTGTTTTTCAATTTGAGTATTTTCCCCTTTACTTTTAATGTAATTTTTGTACAAGATGAATACTTTTATTTTGAACACTCTTAGTAAGTGTTCATATTTTTCCTACCTATTCTATGTTCTGTTTTGTTTGTTCCCTTTCTTTATTTTGTTTGATTAATATGTATATTATTCATTATTTCATTCATGTTCTAGGCAACAAAAACATTAGACTGTATTTGTTGGTTATCTCCTGGTTTATAATTAGTGTTCTTATGTTTTAAGTATATATCTGTTCTTATGTTTTAAGTATATATCTTTACATGATATATAAAGATATACATACATATCATGTAAAGTTATATACTTAAAACAAGATATATATATATATATATCTTTTGCATCAATACCCCCTCATTCTCATACTACTTTGATTTTTATTGATACCTACTATCTGTCATATTCTGCAAAATCAAAAACAAACAAACAAAGCAAAACACCTCACTTCGGCAATCTTAATTTACTCACTGTGGTTCACAAATCTTTATGTCTATTCGACATGGACTATTCGAGATCTAAAGACATTCCTTGCTGGGTTGCAACAACTGATATTCTCCTCAGATTGCAAATCTTCCCAAAAGTGTTCTTCTCTAATATATTCTCTCAGTAGGATCCTGCTATATTTTAAGCCAGAACCTCAAAGGTAATCTAAACAATATATAGTGTCTACACTTTTCTCCTTTACCCTCTGCAATTAACAGGTCATCTTTTCTCATTAATTTATCCACCTAATAGCCTTCCTACACCCTCTTTTTCCATTTTTATTCAGTTCAAGATTTTTACCTTGCATCTCTTTTCAGCTAACCTCTTCAAAAAATTCTCCATCCAGCTGTGGGAATGATATCATAAATTGGCAAATCTGAATGCACTTATATTCTAAGCCATTTACTGGTCCCTTATTGCCTAAAGCTCCTCTTTATAACTGATGGTGCCTTTCAGGATATGACCCCAACTTGTTCTTCAGTTTCTTCTCCTTCCATTCAATCCTTTCTTTTTTTTTTTTTTTTTTTTTTTTTTTTTTTGCGGTATGCGGGCCCCTCACTGTTGTGGCCTCTCCCGTTGCGCAGCACAGGCTCCGGACGCACAGGCTCAGTGGCCATGGCTGATGGGCGCAGCCGCTCCACGGTATGTGGGATCTTCCCGGACCGGGACACGAACCCGTGTCCCCTGCATCGGCAGGCAGACTCTCAACCACTGCGCCACCAGGGAAGCCCTAATCCTTTCTTAATTTAAGCTTGTTATACAGAACTCCTTATATTTAAGTCAGTAGCAATCCATGAAAATAAGGTCTAAGTTAAACAAAACTTAAGTGATAGTAGAAACAGTTCACCACATAAATTTAAAACACCATCAGGAGACAACAGTGCTGAAAACAGACATGAAGTATGTATTTTTGATTAGTATAAGGCCAAAATAGAAACATTACCATAATACAGTGGCATGAAATTTTATTTAAGACACCTTTTTTATTTATAGAATATTATTCAATTGCCGTTTTTATACATCAAAAATAGTTGAACATTGGCAATTTCCTTGAGTCCAACCTTATAATTACATCTGAACTCTATTTCCCCAAGTTTCCAGGAACAAAGAAATAGAGTTCAGAATTTTTATATATACCCTTGACGTTTGAATGGTACAGGTCCACTTACATGCAAATTTTTTCAACAGTAAATACTACATTACTACACAATATATGGTTCCTTCTCCTCCCTTCCTTCCTTTCTTTCTCTCTTTCTTTCTGACTGTAAACCATCTACCTGTCAAGAGAAATGCAAGGAAACATTCTTTCAGAAAGTGCCAACAAATTATCTCCAATAAATCACATCATGTCACAGCAGCAAAGTACATTTAGTGTGATATTCAAGGTGACCAAAAGAACAAATTAATATTGACTAAAAAATTGCCCATCTGTAATGAGATCATTAAAGACCAGGACAAATATAACCTGTATATTATCCTGAGATTAATTCTTCACAGGCGCAAGAAAACACTACGTCTGCCTTGACTTGTCCTTGTTTACTTTTTATTATGTCAAAAGGAATTTTTTGAAATGGGATGCATGTGTTATCAAAGACATCACTACCAGAAAATATTTATCTTCCAAAAATTACTTAAGAATAATCAGCAGCAATTAGACTTTGCAATTTGTTCTTCGAACCAACAAGACTAATTACTTAATGATACAATTACCCAAAACTAATTGAGAGTCTCCAATTACCCAGAGAGAAAAAAAATACTTGCAATGCTTTATGTCTCACAAACAAAGAATTTTAAACCTTGGTAGCCAATTCATGTGCTGCTCCAGGTCTTGGTTTTCTCACAGTTAATAAGGAGAGTGACTAATCAGGACTTTAATTTTAGAAGCTTCTTTTATAAATCTGTGATGATGACTTTGTACCTATCTTTTGCATTCTGATGAAGTGTAAAATATTTTGACACCAACAATCTCTTAAACTCTGAATGATTTTTTTTTTTTGGAAAAGCATTTAGATCTTTCTAGTCTTAACTGCATTAACTGCATGCCTTATACTAAAAGAAGAAATAGCATGGAAAATATCTTGCAATCTTGCACAGAGTAAAATGTATTTTACTTAATTTTATTTTACAGGCAGCACTGTAGTTGCATTGTGTATATATATATATACATATATATATATATATATATACACACACACACACACAGACATAGTATATATACACACACACATACATATATACATACACATATATACATATGGGTATATATAAAATTGCAATGTATTTTCCCAGTGGAGAGATATAGATATAAAGATAAACCCATTCAAGCCAATTAAACTAAGAACTACTCAGATAAATGAAGGATGAGAAAAATAGCTAAATTTCATTTTTTCTTATAATTATGTTTTGATGTTTAAATAAACTTTGGACTCTTTACAAGAAAATAGATATGAGAGAGTATGAGCAAAATCAATGGAGGAAAATATCATCAATTACACACATTCTACATAATCAAACCATAGAATATATGACCACAGTAACAGTGGGATAGGATTGCCTCGGTTGTCTTTAGGAAATGCATTGAGAGAAAATCATAATTAGGCAGCTTTGTAAAGAAATCTTGCCTCTACAAATAATGTTTAAGATAAAATGTTTAATGTTTATATAAATTGTATCACTCTAACATTTATCCAGATGACATAGGAGTTTAGAGTTTGGAGAAACTGAAGATTGATCAATGTGTATAGCTGGGGATGAGTATAGAAATAAGAAATGGAAATAGATCATGTGTTAAATTTTAAAAGATGAATAAAACTTGGAGACTTGCAAGGTAGGGAAGATTCCATTCTAAGTAAACTGAACAGTGTGAGCAAAGCCAAAGAAATGAATATATTTGTAAGACATGAGGAAGTTAATCTGAACAGAATGAGGCAATATCAGAGAGCAATTGAAGTTAAGAATACATTGACAAAAGGTCAGATTATGGAAGGGTTTGAAAATGAGCCAGTGGAGATAGATGACATTTTTCCTGATAATAATGAGAAATTACACAATTTTTGAATAGGAGAGTGACACAATTAAAATAGTATTTGAAAAGGTTAGTTTTTAGCAAGGTGCTGAAAAAAATTGGAGGGGGAGTGGAAGTAGTCAAATTACATAGGATACTTTGAATTCAAATTGAACATTATACATTTCTTTATGAAAAATGAACTAAAGACATGTATCCAACAACAGTTAAACATGGTACAGGAATGGATTTTAAAATTAGATATGTTGCCTAAGATAACTCATCTATTAGTTTATACTCAAAGCTAGCACTCAAACAAAAAAAGCAAAATCTCATTCAAAAAGTATGCTTTAGATGCTAAAATAATTAATCATGTAACATGATTAATTACATTAATTAGCATTTGTCTGTTTTAGCAGAAGCCTATTAAGTAAAAGTTAGCTCAAAAAGGTCGAGCATTAACTAACAAGTAATTTCGCCTGTTAAACTTTAAAAAGCTTTTATTTCTTTTATTTATTATTTTGTTTTTAGTAATACAATCTAGAAAGTCTCAGATTACAGGAAACATAATTTCTTCAATTTTTAGTGAATAGAAGAATGTTGAGGTAAATAAGATACATTTTAAATAATTTCAAAAAGCATGTAGAAGTTATAGGCCCAATGCTGTGTTTAATACCCAAATTATACTGACTTCCTCCTATAAAGTAGGTACATATTTTAAGATAAAAAAAAAAGACATGGAGGTAAAGATGATTTGCTGAAGTATAGGCTATTAAAAATATAGTTCATTTTTTGTGTCTAAAGTACACATAATAGATGATATTAGAGATACTTCAGAAATATTTTATAATTTTTTATAATATTTTATATTTTTTCTACAAAAAATTAATACAGTAAGCACTATTTTTAAAAAATAACATAAAAAGTGTTCTTGGCCCATGGATTTTGGTTCAAAGGGAAAACAAAACAAAGTAAAACAAGAAACAACAAAAAAGCATGTTCTAATAAAAGCAATAATACTACTTTAAAAATATTTTTAAATAGTTTGATAAGGATTTTCTTATAAGAATTTAGCTTTGATTTATATTAAAATATTTTTAATATGCCAGAACTTGATTTTAAAATTGAGAAAATAACTTTAAATTAATAAAATCTCAAATACATATTTTCTTCTAGTATTGAATTACTGCTACCACCTCAGAGATACAAAACAAAAATCTGTCTCATTTTACAATGAGAATAAATAGCACCCATTGAGCCTCAGTAAGCGTGTATGTATTTAGATTCAGGCATTAAGTTGTTGAAGATGATTAAAAAATGCCAACATTTTGGCCATTATTATAAATAAAGCAATTTTTTTCCTGTAGCAAAGTGAATTCCTGAAATTGTATCAGAAGTCACTCAGACCTTATTTCTTCTAAAGCACTATTTTTTAAAATGTTTTCTTGATATTTTTAAACAGTTAAGATTGTTACTATAGAGGAATAATTTCAAAATATTTAAAATATACAGTCAATTACATATATCAATAAAAAGGAAGCAGAGAGTAGTGGATAGAAACTGACCTCATTCACTGTGGCGTAGTAGCTTTCATGCTTGAATGTGGGTGAGTTGTCATTTCTGTCTCTCACCACGATTCGAACTTCATGGTAGATAACAGTACCCACTTTTTTGTTGATGCACTGAACCTGTACCACGATGGAGTGTATGTTCATTGGAGGCTGCAACACAGAAATTGCATCTTTTTAAAAAAATAATTGAAACTGAAGCATCTCATTACTGTCAAAGTATTTGTTTAATAAAATCTTCTATGTTTATTCACTTTTAAATGATAGTAATCTATAAAAATTGATCCATTTTGCCTTATTTTAAGGAAAAGTGAAGACAATCATGATTATTTCATTGCTTAATTTTTAAAATATAGGGTCTGAGGTAGTATTATGTTCATAATTAGAAAACTGGTGACGAACACAATCACAAAATTAATGTCTGATATTTGATGGGATGCCACAAATTTTGTCCTTCCAAAAGTCAAAGAAGCAATGACATAAACTTCTAATTTATAAAAACAATGTATTAATGATAATATACATAGGATAGAGAGACTGTATAACATGGTATATCATTTGTTTAAATCTATATTTTTGCTAAAATATTAAACATTCATATCTGATAAAAACTAAAATACAGATAACCAAAAGAAGAGAATCCATTCACAACCCAATCAAACTTCCTAATTCTATACAGTTAGATGTTTATTTTGCTAATCTTTCCCTCTTTCCAAATATACATCTGTTTTATACACACATACACACACACACACACACACACACACACACACACGTGAATATCATCCCATGTTTGCAAATACAGATTTTCTATAGCACTTTGATGTATACTACTATGAAGCTATATTTTGTATTCCATCATAAGTCTATAGCATAGTTGGTCTAAGTAAAAACTTATAATGAGATGTTTATTATTGTCAATTTTTGTCATTACAAGCAAAATGTTTATATCTTGGTAAACGTACTGTACATAAATATGTGCTAACTTTAATTATTTTTTATGATAAATTCTTATAAGGGGAGAATTGTCATCAAGGGGGCATTTATTACTCAGGTGCTATGATGAAGGGCTTGCAGAAGTGGGATACACACATCTCTGACTCTAGAGTTAAAGTGTTTAATACCACAGAATATTTCTTTGTGATTTTTAAAATATTTTTGAGTTTATAAAATTTTCTTTACATATAATTCTATCAGTATGATCTATTCTGACCACCCTGTTTAGAATGCCATGCCTCCAGTCTGCTCTGTCCTTTCAACTTTCCCCCTATTTATTTACTGTTTTTACTACATTTCTCATGCATCACATGGCATATTACACATTTTATATATTTGTTTGAGTTTGTCTCCCTTTACTATACTGGAAGCTTCATAAAGCCTGGGGTGTTATTTTGGTCATAACTAAATCTCTCTACCCAGTAACTAGCACTGTGTCTAGAACAGATGACTGAGTACTACCCGAGTTGTACTGCTGTGCTTCTAGCCTTAGTTCCATAACCTACTAATTGTATGATCTAGATGCAAACTCTCTCTGTGCTTAGTTTATTCACTTCTAAAAATGGGGATAATACTAAACACTGACATGACATAATCATCATAAGTATTATATGAGCTTACCATGTGCTAGGCACATATTAACACATAACAGATGTAAATTATTTTTTACTTATAAAAAGCTAAATATCCAAAAAAGTAAAAAAACATGAATCTAAAAAAAACTACTGACAATCTTAAATTATAAAACAAATTATTAAATATTTGGATTAAAACCAATTTAAAGATATAGCAATGATTACTGGAACTTAGGGTAGGTTCATTAAAAATGTCACATTTCTAATGAGTAGAATGTTGTAGAAACTATACCTAACCTGAAGAAAACATTGTTTAATATCAAGATATTTTTATGGCCAATAAAGAGAAATGCAATCAAATTGTATTGTACCTGGCTGAATAATTGTATCTAGAAAGAATAACTTGAAGCATCATTATCATATGGAGGAAGGTCTCTAGTGAAGTACCATACAGATCTGAGTTCTAATGTCTGCCCCAATTCACTTTTAATCACTGACATATATAAATGTATTAAAGCCATGTGTGTAAAATCTGTGAATGCTACAAAGTTCAGAAGGATATATACTACATTTAATGATAAAAGACAAGGTTCAAAATAATTTTATCAGAATAATAAGTATCAAAAATCTACACTTCTACAATAATAAATTTAAATAATCTTATTTGTATTAGAAAAAAAGTTAATTGCCCAAATATAGTAATAAGTGGCTACAAACATTAATATGAAAATATAATTGTAAACTTTTGAGTTTTAAAAAATTTTGAGTTGGCATGTAAAGATGAGTTTACATGCCAACACTGTAAATGGACTACTAGAATAATAATACAAACTACTTCATATGCATTAATAATAGATGAAGAGATAGGTGGATTACAATAAGCACCATTTTATGGCCAAATTGGAAGTGAAGTCTAATCATCCTGAGAATGTGTGATAAAATTTGAGATGTTTAAACTAAAAATCACAAGATTCATCAGACATCTGAATGGTTGTTATGAAAAGATAAATTAGTTTATTCATTGTAGTCCCAGAGTATAGAAATAAGAACAATAAATAAAAAGTATTACAAAGCATATGTTTTCAATATAAGTCGAGATTTTCTATTAATCCAAAGTGGGTCAGAATAGAATGGACTATACAAAAAATTAAGCCCCATCACTGAAAATCTGCAAGCTTGAGACTAAAATATAACTTAAAAAGACTAGGTCTTAGAAATATTCTGGAAAGAATTTAAATTATATGACCTCCATTTTTTACTACCAGTTTTAAAGTCTTTGCTTTAATAGGCTTTTTAAGTACTGCATATTTCAATTGTAAAGTAAAAAACAATAAATACTTCTACTATTAGCCCTTGGCACACCTCTCAGAAGACAATCAGGTGACAATTTATGTTCTTCTAAAGTTATTTATCTTATAAGTATTGTGAGAGAGACCTATAAAACCATTCCATATCAACTTCTAATTCTATAGTAAGTGTTAGCATGGAACAGAAAGGTCACAACCTTTGTAAGTAGAGGATCAGATGTAGTGTGCTGCAACTCAGCGCCACTTACTCGCACTAAGTGCCCATAGATTAGATATAACCAGGTCACCTGGAACTCTTGTCACTGTCAACTTTAGTCCCCTATGCAACTGTTAGTAGCATGGATAGAACTTAGCTTGCAATAAATTCCAACCATAATGGATCATGATGAAGGCAAGAATTCCCTGTGGCTAATATACAGCATTCACTGTAATCTCACGTTGGAATAGAATCTATTCTGCTCTGTAACAAGGTCATAAATATACCAAAGACAGTTCCACCAAGTCTATTAGTGAGAGTTTAGGGAATCTAAAATGCTTAGGAATGTGTTAGGGAAGTTTTGGTTTATTTTTAATAACTGGGTGGCAAAAATAAGTCATGGCAATTCTTTCTCTGATTCTCTTAAATTGCTTCATTCATGAAACAAATCAGAAAAAAAAATGCTGTGTATAAACTGTTTGGGGGTAATTATTAGGGTGATTACCATTCATATATACCTAGACATGCAAACTATTGTCCAAATTTAAAAACAATTGTTCAGCATAGTACTCTGAATGTATATTTGCATATCTGTATATTAGTACACATGTGTGAATACATTTTGACATACATAGATAAAGTTCAGGAATGATATGTACCAACAGTTGATGAAGGTTATCTTTGAAAAGTAAGACCAAGAGTAAAAAGTAGGTGAAGAATTTTTTTCCAATAAATATGTATGAATTTTTTAATTTGAAAAACATTTATTACATTTTTCAATCACTTAAGTTGCAACATGCAAAGTGAAGCTTTTATAAATAATTTATTGATGCGAACAGTGTAGATTATAGCATACATATTCAGTCTAAGGAGAACTGAGTTTTTTCTAGAAGATACATTATTTGGATTGCTTAATAAATAAATGTTTAGCAAACCTGAATAAGAACTGATTTTATTTTTCATAAAGCAAAGGCAAATGTTATTCACTCCTCACAGGAATGGAAGTTTTTTATCATGATTTTTCTTCCTATATAAATACTATTTTTACAAAATAAAGAGTCTTCATTACTTTAAAAATAAACTGGAGGACAGTGAAAAGAAATAAGACCCAGTATGTTGTAGAAATACTTTTTAAACAATGAAACAAAAGTTAACATAAATGGCTGGCCAGAGTTATAAGTGTACTTCATAAATTAAGCTTTCAAAATAAATGGTATATTTAAAGAAGTTGCCTAAAGAAGAAAGTATGGATTTGAAAATATTGTTAGGTATATGTAATATTTAGAAATGTGTAGGTTTTTCACAATCAGTTATTAAGGACACTAAGTTTATTTAATTGTACTTATTTTATGCAAAGTTCAACATGGGTTGGGATTAATATGACACAGTCCTTTTACATTAAGCAAATCCTGTAAAACTGATATGAGATGAATATAGATAACTATAATGTGAGTCAAAAAAGAGTTCTGAAGGAATTCCCTGGCAGTCCAGTGGTTAGGACTTGGTGCCTTCACTGCTGGGGCCTGAATTCAATCCCTGGTTGGAGAACTAAGATCCTACAAACTGCATCGCACACCCAAAAAAAAAAAAAAAAAAAAAGAGTTTTGAAGGCTTAGGAGTTTGGAGTAAGAAATTATGTACCGGTGTTACTATTAGGAAATATTTTATGTAGAGAGTAGAAATTTAAGACATGTTTTGGTAGTAGATAACATTTAACTGATGGTAATGGATAAAGGTAATTTCAAAGTATAGGTTCAAAAGAGTATCAGGGTAGGCATGATAAGAAAAAGTTAGATTATGTTGAGGGAACAGCAATTAGTTCAGTTTTCCTAGATTAGAGAATATATGTTTCTAAATAAAAGGAAAAGAGATAGGCTGCAGGTTGAATCTAGGAAACCTCAAGGGACAGTTTGCACTGAGAATTCATCTACCAATAAGGTCATAACTGTGCTTTGAGACACTAAAACTGGAGAAGGCTGAATCGTGAAATATAGTAAGGAGAACTATTAGGAGATTTTTCCAAAGTCAAGTGAGAACTAAGAGGGGCTGTCCTGGAGTTATGCTGATGGATGCAAATGCAAGACATACTGTGGAGATAAAAGTACAAAACTTAGTAGTTAAATGGATATTGGCCTGGAAATAGAAGTCAAAGCTCTTTGTGCATTTACCAATTTAAAATCCAAAAGAAGAGATGTTAAGATATTCAGCATGTTCCATGCTCTTGAATTCTAAGAATTAATATAGTTAAAATGGCCATACTACCCAAAGCAATCTACAGGTTTATTGAGATCCCTATGAAATTACCCATGACATTTTTCACAGAACTGGAACAAACTATCCTAAAATTAATATGGAACCATAAATGCCCCAGAATTGCCAAAGCAATTCTTAGGAAAAAGAACAAAGCAGGAGGCATAACCCCCCCAGACTTCAGACAATACTACCAAGCTTCAATAATCAAAACAGCATGGTATTGACACAAAAACAGACATATGGATCAATGGAACAGAACAGAGAGACCAGAAATAAACCCATACACCTATGGACAATTCATCTTCAACAAAGAAGGCAAGAATATAAAATGGGGAAAAGAGTCTCTTTAGCAAGTGGTGTTGGGAAAGTTGGACAGCCACATGTAAATCAATGAAGGTAGAACACACCATCACACCATACAGAAAAATAAACTGAAAATGGCTTAAAGACTTAAATATAAGACATGACACTATAAAACTCCTAGAAGAGAACATAGGCAAAACATTCTCTGACATAAACTGTACCAATGTTTTCTTAGGTCAGTCTCCCAAGGCAATAGAAATAAAAGCAAAAATAAACAGATGGGACCTAATCAAACTTGCAAGCTTCTGTACAGCAAGGGAAACCATAAACAAAATTAAAAGGCAACCTACAGACCGGGAGAAAATATTTGCAAATAATGTGACAGACAAGGGCTTAATTTCCAAAATATACAAACAAATCATACAACTCAACAACAAAAAAACAAACAACTCAATTGAAAAATGGGCAGAAGACTAAATAGACATTTCTCCAAAGAAGACATCCAGATGGCCAACAGACACATAAAAAGATGCTCAGCATCACTAATTATTAGAGAAATGCAAACAAAAACTACAATGAGGTATCACCTCACACTGGTCAGAACAGGTATCATTAAAAAGTCTACAAATAATAAATGTTGGAGAGGGTGTGGAAAAAAGGGAACCCTCTTACACTGTTGATGGGAATGTAAATTGGTGCAGCCATTATGGAAAAGTGTATAGAGGGTTCCTCAAAAAACTAAAAATAGAGTTGCCGTATGATTTAGCAATCCCACTCCTAGGCATTTATCCAGACAAAACTATAATTCTAAAATATTCATGCACCCCTATTTTCATAGCAGCACTATATACAATAGCCTAGACATGGAAACAACCTAAATGTCCATCGACAGATAAATGGATAAAGATGCTGTGTGTGTGTGTGTGTGTGTGTGTACACACACATGCACACACACACACACACACTGGAATATTATTCAGCCATTAAAAAGAATGAAACAATGTCATTTGCAGCAACATGGATGGACCCAGAAATTATCATACTAAGTAAAGTAAGTCAGAAAGAGAAAGACAAATACCATATGATATCACTTATATGTGGAATCTAAGTACAACAAAAATGAACATATCTATGAAACAGAAACAGACTCACAGACATAGAGAACAGACTTGTGGTTGCCAAGGGAGAGAGGGGTGGTGGAGGGAAGGATTGGGAGCTTGGGATTAGCAGATGCAAACTAGTATATAAAGGATGGATAAACAACGAGGTTTGACTGTATAGCACAGGGAACTATATTCAATATCCTGTGATAAACCAGAATGGAAAAGAATATGAAAAAGAATATATATATGTATAACTGAGTCACTTTGCTGTACAACAGAAATTAACACAACATTGTAAATCAACTATACTATACTTCCATAATTTTTTTAAAATGTTGGGATTGTTATGAACACAATTTTTCACTATTCAAATCTTTTAGAAGTTTGCCCAGTTTTGAGATAAGTATAACAGGACTGTGCCAGAATTATATTTTTTATTGCAATTTGAATTATTGATTTTATTGTGACCACTATTATCCTATGTCCAATAGTGAATAGAGAATATTGCTCATGAGACAATAATTATAGACTTTAAATTAATAGACTTTAAAACAAAGAGTATAACAAAAGACAAAGGCATTACATGATGATAAAGAGGTCAACTAAATAAGATATAACATTTTTAAACATATATATACCTAAGAGTGCCTAAATATATAAAGCAAATATTAAAAGGCATAAATAGATAAATTAAAACTAATACAATAATAGTAGAGGACTTTAATTCCCCACTTATATCAAATGGATATCATCCAGACAGAAATGCAAAAAGGAAACATTGACCTTAAATGACACATTGTATCACATGGACTAGATAGGTAGCAATAGAACATCCCATCCAGAGGAGCTAGATAGGTAGCAATAGAACATCCCATCCAGAGGAGCAGAATTACCTATTCTTTTAAAGTCCACATGGAACATTCCCCATAATAGATCACATGCTAGCCAAAAAACAAGTCTCAATAAATTTAATATTACTGAAATCATACTGAGTTATTTTCCCACAACAATTGTATGAAACTAGAAATCAATTACAGGAAGAAAACTGCAGAAAATACAAGCATGTGGCGACAACAACATGGTACTAAAAAAATAAGCAATAGGTCAACAAAGAAATCAAAGAGGAAATTTAAAAAAATACCTTGAGAAGAATGAAAATATAAACACAACTTTCCAAAATCTATGGAACACAATAAAAACAGTTCTAAGAGGGAAATTTATATTGATACAGAAAAATATCAAATAAACAACCTAGTTTTACACCTAAAGGAATCAGAAAAAGAACAAAGCCCAAAATTATTAGACGAAAGGAAATGATAGAGATCAGAGTGGAAATAAATGAAATAGAGACTAAAGGGCAATAGAAAGAATAATGAAACTAAGAGCTGTTTTTTTAAAAGAAAACCAAAATTAATCTTTAGCCAGACTCATCAAGAGAAAAAGAGAGAGGGCCCAAATAAAGTAAATTAGAAATGAAAGAGGAGAATTTACAACTAATATCATAGAAATACAAACAATGATAAGAGACTACTATAGATAAGTTTATGTCAAAAACTGGACAACCTAGAAGACATAAACAAATTAGAAACATATAATCTTCCAAGACTGAATACGGAAGAAATAGAAAATATGAACAGACAAATTACTAGTGATGAAATTAAACGAATAATCAATAAACTCCCAACAAACAAAAGTATAGAACCAGAAAGCTTCACAAGGGAATTCTACCAAACATTTAAAGAGTTAATACCTATCCTTCTCAAACTATTCCAAGACAAAATACAAATGAAAGGAATGCTTCCAAACTCATTCTATGAGGCCAGCATTACCTTGATATCAAAACCAGACAAAGACATTATAAAAAGAGAAAATTAGAGGCCAATATTCCTGATGAACATAGATGCAAAAATTCTTAACAAAATATTAGCAAACTGAATTCAACAATATATTAAAAGGTTCATACATCATGATCAAGTGGGATTTATTCCAGGGATGCAAGGATGGTTCAATATTTGCAAATCAATCCAAATTATACACCATATTACCAAATGAAGGATAAAAATCATATGATCATCGCAATAGATACAAAAAAAGGATTTGACAAAATTCAACATCCATTCATGATTAAAAAAAAAAGACTCTCAACAAAGTTGGTAGATTGGTACTATAGCTCAACACAATGGCCAATTTTTTTTTTTTTTGCTAAGAACATAGTATTGATTTAACAACAAGCGATTGGTCTTACATGTATTACTATGCACCATTACTTTCTCTGTTCAAACAACCAAAACTAAACAAATCAAATGCAATGCTATTTATTTTTTGTTGATTTTCACAGGTGATACTTCGATGTTGAGTTTGTCCACAGAAACATTTGATCTTCTCCCACGTTCGATGGCTGGACTTAGATGAAATTTCTCCCTTCTTTTAAGTTCTTGGGATCCTGAATTCTCATGACCAATGCTTCACATCCTAGAGTTTTCTAGATTGCACCAGTGTCCCCTTGGTTGGTACTTCAGAATCTCATTTTGCCACTCATCATCAAAAGCATGAACATCACTTTCATTCATATTGATGAACTCTTGATTGACCTCTTTATCTCCAGTCTTGCTGTTCTTTGACTTTTTCTTTTTTTTTTTGTGGTACACTGTCCTCTCACTGTTGTGGCCTCTCCCGTTGCAGAGCACAAGCTCCGGACACGCAGGCTCAGCGGCCATGGCTCACAGGCCCAGCTGCTCAGTGGCATGTGGGATCTTCCCGGACCGGGGCACAAACCCGTGTCCCCTGCATCGGCAGGCGGACTCTCAACCACTGCATCACCAGGGAAGCCCTATTCTTTGACTTTTTAATGACATGAGTTTGGTCATGAAGGTGATGACCAACAGCCATTTTTTCTAGTCCACTCTCAAGAATCTCTCAGTGCCCTCCTACTTTCTTTTATTCCTCCTGGAGCCCTGCGAGTTTGAGTTGAGGTCTGGAAAATCTTTGGTTGTTCATCTCCTACTTTGGAATAAGTCATAACTGAGGAAGAACTAAACAAATGTCCATTTGGATCCATTGAAAAGTGACCAAAGTTTCTTTGTAATTCCTGCATACTGTTTCGTATATTTAACATTATTTGGTCCATTGACTGAAGAGGGTTGACATCTGTACAAGTCAAGGAGTTTTCTCCATCCTCATATCCCGTACGGTTACAAGCTCTTCCTCTACCATCAGAGATGTTGAACATGTCTCTTCCAAAAGGTTCAGAAAAATTTCTCATCATCTGTCGCATACTTTCTCAGTGTGCCATGAACGAATCAGAGAAGAAGGGATCATCCTCAAAGCTGCTGCTCAGCATCCCAAACATCCTGGCTCTGTCTCAGGTGGCGACATTCACGGACAGACTGGAAAACGATGCAACTTGCCGCGGCCGCAGCCTGAGCCAGCCTGTTCAATAATGGCCATTTATGACAAACTCACAGCTAACATCATACCCAATGGTGAAAAGCTGAAAGCTTTTCCTCTAAGATCAAGAATAAGACAAGGGGGCTTCCCTGGTGGCGCAGTGGTTGAGAGTCCGCCTGTCGATGCAGGGGAGGCGGGTTCGTGACCCAGTCCGGGAGGATCCCACGTGCCTCGGAGCGGCTGGGCCTGTGAGCCATGGCCGCTGGGCCTGCGCGTCCGGAGTCTGTGCTCCGCAAAGGGAGAGGCCACAGCAAGTGGGAGGCTCGCGTACCGCAAAAAAAAAAAAAAAAAAAAAAAGAATAAGACAAGGATGCTACTCTCACCACTTTTGTTCAACATAGTATTGGAAGTCCTAGTGCCAGCAATTAGACGAGATAAAATAAATAAAAGATATCCAAATTGGAAGAGAAGAAGTAAAACTGTCACTATTTGCAGATGACATAATACTATATGTAGAAAACACTAAAGACTTCACAAAAAAATTACTATAACTAATAAATAAATTCAGTACAGTTTCAGGATACAACAAATTTAATATACAGAACACTGTTGCATTTCTATACATTAATAATGAACTATCAGAAAGAGAAATCAAGTAAACGATCCTACTTACAACTGCATTAAACAGAATAAATACCTAGGAATAAATTTAACCAAGGAGATGAAAGATCTGTACTCTGAGAACTCTAAGATGTTGATGAAAGAAATGGAAGATGACACAAATAAAAGGAAAGATATACCTTTTTTGTGGACTGGAATAATTAATATTGTTAAAATGCCCATACTATCTAAAGCAATCTACAGATTCGACACAATCCCTATCAAAATAATCATGGCATTTTTCACAGAACTAAAACAAATAATCTAAAAATGTGAAAAGGGGATGATATCAGAATAAAATGAATACACTTAACTTTGGGGGAAAAATCACTCCTGTTTTATTTTGTTTCATTTTTCTCATGTTACTATAGACATGTGCTAAATTTTAAAGACTGGCCCTTTACCTATATATTTATCTCTAAATCTACTGCACAGTTTATGAAAGAAAATACTGAATTAGCAAAACTTTGTTTCCTTTCAGCTCTAACATTCAATAATTCTGTAAAGCATCTATACTCAGCTAACTTTAAATGATACTGTATTAAAAATACGTGCTCTATCTAGTTAATCTTGCCTTGATCTTACATTTGGTATTACTATCTGGCTTTTCCTCTCTTCTTCCTGATTTCTCTGTCAGTGAGGGCTCCACCACCTTAATTTTGTAACAGAAACCATTTAATCTCACACTTTCAATTTCTGGATTGAGGGCATTCTTAATTAACATTATTATTTTTTACCCTGAACTGAAAGCATTTTCCTCATCAACCTTTCTCAACTAATGCTGCCAGGAAAGAAAATAAAGGCATAACGTCTTATTATTTATCTGTCACTCCTTCATGGTCACAAATTCTATTTGGAAAAAAAAAAAAAAGCTGCAAAGTGCCCCTACTCATAGAAGGCCCGGCCCAAATCCTGTGTCTATTTTAATTCCGGTTTTGTAAGTCCCACCACCCTGTAAGAGTACTTGTACAAAATGGCAAACTTAGATCTTTGTCATGACGTTCTTTAACTATACAGGCTTGAATTCACTTAGATAAATAATTGTACATTTATCTAGATAATTATATATAATTATAAATAAATTATCTAAATAATTAGATAAATGTTTAGAATATCTTTTATTTACTATCTTGTCATTATTTCAATAAGTTGATTTGCCAATTGGTAAATACATTGCAAATATGTAAGCATGTTTTTGTTTTCTTTTGTTTTGTTTTTCTTTACAGATTTCCCTCTGCCGTATTCATTTAACATTTAATATTCTTTAGGTGTCCTATTCTCCAGCATCTTTAGCTAATTTCAGGTAGGTGTCCAATGACAACACTTTAATTTGTAAAACACTTTTTCAAGTTTAACTTAACCATAGCATTTCTAATCCAAAAGAACATTTTAAATGGAAAGGAAATTATTTTTGATTATTGTCTTAAAAAAAAAGCCTGGATGGTTCTTTAAATGATACGTGTGCACATTTTTGTAATTATTTCTTTCAGGTCAAATCAATTTTTAAGTGTATTCCCATGATACTATTTCAGTTTGCCCAATGTCCAATAAATGCTGCCCTTATCAGAAATTAAAAAACAATAATACCAAGGAAACAGATAAGTATCTTAAAAAGTGAAGATGATTTTTGGTAATTAAAACAATGTTGTAGGTTGGAGACACGGAATGCATTTTATGAATACTGAAGGTTATCTTTTCCTTTGACTCATAAATCAGACCTAGAACTTATGCTTTTTAATATCAAATTGAGAAAAAAAACTGATTCCAAAAAGAAAGTAATTTACCAGTAAACAAGTAAATTATCATAATCATAGGTGATTTTAAAAAAGGAAACAAAATATAAAATGACAGTGGCCTAAAATAGATAAATATTCTATAATTCTCCAAACATGTTACATTATAAAATTCATATGACTTGGATATGAGTATTCCTACTTAAAGCCAGTAAAGGATGCCTTGTGGGGAGTGGGAAAAACAAGTAAAGGGGGTCAACCATACGATGATGGATGATAACTAGACTTGTGGTGGTGATCACTCTGTAGTGTAAACAGATTTTGAACTATAATGCTGTACACCTGAAACCAGGTGTAATATAATATAGTATGATGTAATTTAAAAAAAGAAGGATGCCTGTGAGTAACACAGCTTGGGGAGACTCTTGCACCTTGCCAGTTTGTGCCGTTATCCAAATTGCTTTCATAAAAGCAAGACTTATTATAAGATAACTTAAGATAAGGCAAGATAAATTCTAAGATAACAACTGTCCTTATTCCGTTTTACGCCTTCTTAACCACCCAGACAAAACTGTAAATTGTGGGGTGTGAAAAATGTTGCCATGATGAAACGACATAGTGAGTGAGGGCAATGATGGAGATGGGAACAGCATCAAGGATGACTTTTTCCCCCCTAGGTTGAGCCAACAGACTCACTCCTGTTCTCCACTGATATCCTCCTCTCACATCTGTCCCCACTGCTCAGTCAGCTGAATTATGGGCCTCCCCAAGTGTACAGGGCAGCCCATGCTGGTGGGAGAGTCCTATTACTGCCCACCTCAACACAAAGCTCTTAAAGACTCTGAATTTTAGATATGAAATAGATTAGGGATCATCTACTTCACACATATTTAAAGTGAATCATAAATCCCGAACACTGTGGTGATATGATTCAGGTTCCCTAGGTTGAATATCTGACATTTCGATTTTATAAAGTGGAAATTTGGGAGTTGGCATGTTTAGATGTACTTCTCAAGTTTTCCCAAGGTCCTGTACAATTACTGGTTATAACACCCACACACATACATACACACACTTTTCTCTGCACTCAAGACTAGAATGAAATAAGTGAGACTAAAGTTACATTACTGAGCTACTTAAATCTACTCAAGTTTTTTAACTTTTTCAGAAAGAAGACATTTAACTTTGGTTATTTAGGTATTATTAATACCTAACTACTTAGATCATACTACCTGAGAGCAACTGGACTGGGACACTGCCAGGAAACTTCTGCTCACCTTCTTTTCATTTTTTTCAGCTCTATAAGCACATTGCCATTCATCTCTCAATGAACACTTACTGCTTGAAGAGCACCCGCCTGTTAGTAGTTCAACTAAAGTTTCTGTCCTCAAGCCAACATGTAGTTGTACTCTCAAATTCTGCCATGAATTGGGCTGTGCGTATCCTGCTTTTCCAAGGTTACCACCCCTTTATTCTGAGCACTCTGTTCTCTCCTTATTCAGAAGTCTGACAAGCTTCCAGGATGTCAGAAGAGGAATACAATGGTTCTCTCAGACACAGATGGTTCCTCTTTCTTTTTCTTCTTTCAAGGAGTTAAAAAAAATGTTTTTGTTGATGAACACAGAAAATAAACTCAAATTATATAACAAAAATTTGATATATCAACAAATACATGCAGATATTTAAATGATGATTAAGTTGTAACAGAGGGACAAAGAAAAAAAATGTACTAACATCTCTATCCAGAACTCTGCCCGTGCTGTTCAGGAAAAGCATTTGTTTAACAGGATCCAGCAATACCCAATAATCCACGTTGTCCTTTAAAGAAAGTTCTATGGTTGGCTCTGGTCCTCCAGCAGTCCCTTTGATCAGCATGTTATCCACCAGAATAGTACCTGCAAACCAAAGAGAATTACTTGAAAATATATTCTACCTGTATGCATTCTTTAACAAAGATCATATGCTTAAACCCCAGCTGACTTGCAAATCTGATTCAAACCGAAGATATTCAACTTTATATCTGTCATGATATAGAAAATGTCCTGCTTCAAAAAGGCAAAAATACCTTTATAATGCTATTTATAAATGATATTTTGGGGAGATGAGGTGGGAGACAGATTCAAACACTTGGTGAGTCTCATCATCTATTTCTTGCATCCTTTTAACAGCATGAATCTGTTCCCCGCCCTGTCCATCACTTCTCGCAGGAGTTATCACTGAATTTTATCCTGAACAAAAGGAAAGCCTATAATAACAGAGGCTGATACTTCAATTCACTCAGTAAGACTTCTGATATGAAAAGAGATATCCTGAAAATAAGAGAAAGGAAGAGATAAAGAAGTAGCAGAGACTCCCATGGTGAGAACTGCTTCTTCATCTTTTATCTTAGAGCAAATCCATAAACCATAAATCTTAATGTGAAAGACAAAACTAGTGTTCAGATACACAATAGAAGCCATTCTTCTCTAAGACATGTCTGGGGTACTCAACTAGAACAACATACTATTTTAATGTGACATTTCAATGTTTGCTTTCTTATTATTCTTTCCGTGGGCTGAATTGTAGACACTTGTTGAGTAAGAGCTGAAGCGAGAGATCTCTAATCTCTCCAACTCTGTTAAAGATTCCATCTATTTTAAAAATTGAATGCAAACAGCACTGATGCAATTCAAATCCCCTCTTTTTTCCCATGCTGCAATGATCCCTTTGACAAACAATAATGTACTATACAGCAATCATGTACAAACAATAATGTACTTACAGCAATCATTTTCAGCTGATCCATTTTACTAAACTTATGGTATAAAGAAGAGATGTGGCCATGCAAATAAAATGTACCCTCCTAAGGACATTAGAATAAATGGCACATATCTAGAAAATTCATTGCCTTAGGATAGCATACAAGAATATATAATCTATAAATATGAATCTAGCTTGAAGAATAATAATACAATATGTATTGCTGCATTTTCATAAGGCACAAAATTGGCTTCAATGTTGTATCATTGCACAATTACAAATAAAAGGGGGGGAGTCTGGAAGATTTTTCTCAGCAAGTTAATAATAATAATAGTAATAATAATAATCTATAATATCTCTTTATCATGTTATTACTAATGAGCTTTATCTCACTAGGGAATGTTGAAATGAACCATTCTTTTATAACAATATATCTAAATAATGTTTAAATACACACTCACACACATACTTTTCTAAATGGCAGATTATTTACTTCTACTTTTTCACATACTAGTACACATATATGTAAATATATGAGCGAAACTGATCCTGCCATTTTTCTACTCAACTAGCAAATATATAATCTACAGATATTACATCCAAAAGTATAGATCAGACAATGATGGCATTTTCTGGTCTACAAATATGTTCTAGGCCTGAGTATACACTCTTTTACAAATACTTCACACAACTAACCTTTGAAAAATTATTTGGCCTGTGTTTTCAATATGTAATTAAGAAATTAAAGGGGATTATATTTTCTGATTAAGAAAAAAATAAAGTATAATAAGTAGGTCAACTAACATTAACATTTATGCCTTGACTCATAATGCATAACAGCAGTAATAGCAGGTCTTTCTCTAGTGTACATACACTCTATGCAGGTTCACGAAGGGAAGGCATAATAAACAATGGTTGAAATCAGGAAAAAGGAATTCACTTAGTTTGACACTCATGTCATAGAAGTGAAGAGAGCTGGCCCTGGAACTGACAGAGTTAGAATCTAATCCTGGATCCACAATTTAAGAGCCATGTGAAAATGGACAGATTACATAACTACTCACCTTCAATTTCTCTCTTCTACAAAATCAAAAATCAATACCACAATGGAAGAGGTATTTTTTATTATAGCACCATATGTATGCAGTTGAAAAAAAACTTGTATTCTTGTATCGAAAGCACTAACGAAAGCTGAAACAGTCACAATCAAAATACTAGCACAGTTAAGTATTTAATGATATTTTCTTCAAGCATCATAGTCAATATTTACAGCCTTAAATATTGGGGTTTATGCTTCTTCCTTCAAGAAGTAGGTATTGAGGGTCATTTGCTTCTAAATGCAGATTTTTTTCAATGAAATTGAAAATTCGATCCAGCATTTAGCTTTCTTCATTAATCTATTGTTTTAAACTCAGAAAAAAATTTCACACCTCCTTCATCTGTACCCACAGCTTCTCCATATTAACATATTATCAATCATAACCACTAATGTAAACTCTACTTGCATTAAATAAAGGTGCTGCAGATTTTCAGCTTTTTTCTTAAGATCTGCTTACATAGCTATTTATTTTTAACTGTGATAAAAATGTGCCCAGAATATGTTAAAACATAAATATACTGTAAAATAACATATGAATCAATAAAATCCCTTCCTTATACCAACTCCATTCCCCTATTTACCAATGTGTATAAGATAATTTGCATCAAAGAAGAGCTGTTGGGTTGATCTGATGACTAAATGAGATAATGCATGTGAAGTACTGATTGCAGTCCCTGGTATAGAATAAGCAATTGACAAATGTGAATTATGTTTATTGTTGTTAATGTTATTAATTATATTATATATATTTATATTATATTAACTCCATTTTGGAAGCAAAAGCATTTGAAACTAAAGCAAAATGACTTATTTTATGTCCCAGAAGTTTTTACAAACCAAGTCTACTCTTCATGTCACAAAGCTAAGGCATGTGTGGCAAGCCATCTGAAGAATTCATAGGGGCCCAAAGGATTTGAATGCAAAGTAATCTCTCTGGGAAGTTAGAAGGTAGGGAGAGAATGCTCACTATAGGTAAACTTGTAAAGATAATTCTTTGTCTCTGGTGATGGCAATCCATCCAAGGATTGATAGGCAATCCCTGCTATCACTAGGGAGTGACCCACTCTTTCCACTTTCTAACTTCACACAATTTTGATTTTGCTCATAGAAACTAAAATTAGATTTGATGGCAAGAAAAGGATCTTATTCACAAATTCATAGTAGTAGTGATCTTTAGCTTGAACACTTTTTACTCATCCCCAGCACACATTTGGTTCTATTAGGGACTACACACACACACACACACACACACACACACACACACACACACACACACACGCACACATTTATTATAGGAACTAAATCATAACTGGATATTTAATATATTCCTGAATATTGTATTTGCTTCTTTAAATAGGCAGTTATAACACAAGTGGGTTACCTTCTAAAAATGCTATGGAGGTGGCAGTGAGGAGAGGGGTCCATTGCCTTTCTAATTAACCTAATTCAATGACTCTGAAAGAGTAAGTTCTACAGGGAAAGAGTAACTGACTGGGTTCATTCCAAACATTAAAATAAGAAAATCACTCTGTGCACAGAACACACTACTTGCTAGAAAACAATTAATTATGCAAAGGTGTATAACCAATATGAATTGCATAAAATCTCTCCCAACAATCTTTCCCCAGTTTAAGTCAACTAGAAGAATGTTCAGCTACATCATATAGGCAGAAGCATCTGTTGCATTTTCTTGTATATTACTCCTTGCAAATGAAACCAGAACAAAGCTCCCAAATGTACATTATTTGATTAAAACAAAGTTTCTTAAAAAGTGAAATTATAGCTAATATATAGTTTTTCAGTGAGGTTAAACAGTAAGCATGGCCATTATGTAGTTGTTTATTGAGTAAAATCTAGATTCGAAGATTATCAGGCTAAGTAAAACTCTTCTTATGCTCAAATCCTCATCTTTGTTGAAACTTTCCTGGACTTTTCTTGATTTTTCACACTTCTTGGTTTACAATTATATAAACTACACATTTTAGCTAAGCCTATGTTCATATCATATCTAGATAACTACTTGGTAAAAGGGAAGAAAATATATGTGTATCCAGCAACTTCATAAAGAAAATAGCAATATTAATTGGGCTGTGTTTGAATGCTGGGGATATATTAGCCACATACAATATTTGCTAAAGATGGAAAATGATACCAATCAAGTCAATAGTGATTTGAAATAGTGATTTAAAAGCATACTTCTTTGCAAAATTATGTTAGTCTTTAAAATTTATATTTTATTTACTTCAAAAGAACAAACCATTACAAAATGGGCAGCTTTGTTCGAGTGTACTTCACTCACATTACTTAAGTAACAATACCTTTTATTTACTTATATTTTACTTCACGATGCATAACAGGTGATATATCAAGTATGGCATAGGCATACAAGTATAAAACTTTAAGAATAAAGGGATTTTTTTCCCTTCTAGTCTTAACTTTTTCCTTAGAAATTGATATAAATATCTTGACATTTAGACAATTGCTATTATCTCTATTCTGTTGTAAATAAAATATTAAGTAAATGTATGTATGTTATGCATTTTGATGTAGTAGGCATGTTCATTTGCTCAACTAAAAATAAGATCACAGAATTTTAGAATTAGAAAAGAACCTACCATCTCATATATATATCATATATATATGGAAAATGAAGCCAAACCTCTAGTATCTCAAAATTTCCCTACCCCGAGCATTGAAATAACCTGACCAAGGTGGCACAGCTAATAAAACCATATCCAATACCAAATCCCAGGTTTACTAATTCACAGTTTAGATATCCTTTCCCTATATCTTGAGTTCACCTTGAAAATACACAAAATTTTTAATTTAAATATGAAATTACGGGGACTTCCCTGGTGGTCCAGTGGTAATGCAGGGGATGTGGGTTCGATCCCTCGTCAGGGAACTAAGATCCCACATGGCGCGGGGCAACTAAGCCCACACACCACAACTACTGAGCTCACGTGCCTCAACTAGAGAGACTGCGTGCCACAAACTACAGAGCCCAAATGCTCTGGAAGCCACATCCTACAACTAGAGAGCCCACGAACCCTGGAGCCTGTGTGCCACAACTAGAGAGAAGTCCATGCACTGCAACAAAGAGCCTACACACCGTAATGAAAGATCCTGCACACTTCAACAAAGATCCCGTGTGCCACAACTAAGACCCAATGCAGCCAAAAATAAAATAAATAATAAATAAATCTTTAAAAAAATGTGAAATTACAAAAACCTTGTTAGTTTCGTTTTGAGTTCATGGGAAACTCACACAAAAATCCAGTTGATGTATAAATTCATTATTTGGATTGTTGTGCCCTACAATTTTCTGACAACATTTAAAGGGTTAAAATGGAAACAATTCTAAAGATACAGGGAGAATAGTACAATGTAATTATCAACTACCTGACCTTAGAACTAATTTTCCTAAATTATAGCCATAAGAATAGATATAGTCTCTGACCTTATAGCTAACAACTCATAAAAGAAAATAGATAGTTGACATTAAGGATAACCCAATAAAACTTCAGGTCAGACTTGGAGTATCAGTTTAAGAAATGAACATACTAACCTAGAATCCCTTGGGACAAATATTGTACCTTCTTTCCACTGTGGCAGAGGGAAGAATTCTAAAGAAAGAAGCTGTATCCTGAGCTTACAGAAGCTAAAATGACTCCATGGTAGACAGACTCTTAAGGTACCCCCATATGCCTGCCTCCTGGTTTTATGTGATTCCCTTCCCCTGAGTGTGGGTGGGACCTATGACTTGCTTATAATCAAAATAATATGACAAAGGTAATGGGAAGTTATATTTATGTGTACATTATGTGGTTATGTTACATGAGAATCTAGTGACTATCTTGTTGAAGCTCTTTCTCTCTCTTTCCCTTGCTGGATTTGACAAAACAATTAGCCATGTTGGGAGGCCCACATGGCAAGGAAGCAAGGCAGCCTTTAAGAGCTGAGGGTAGTCAGATGACAAGCAGTCAGATACAGAAGACTTCAGTCCTACAACCACAAGGAAGGTGATTTTGCCAAGCCCGAGTTACCTTGGAAGCAGATGCTTCCCTAGCCAAGTCTGAGCTGAGACTGTAGCCTTGACAACACCTTGATTATAGCCTTGTTGACACCATAAGAGAAACTGGTTACACTATGCCTGGACTCCAGGCCCAAAGTAATTGTGAAATGATAAATGTGTGTTGTAAAATACTGTTTATTTCAATATTGTTATGCAGCATTAGACAGCTAAGACAGCCCTAAAGCCAAGAGATCTATGTTCAAAATCTTGGCTCCACTACTTACTAAATCTGTGATCTTAGGCAAGTTCCCAGGTTCTTGTAATCAGCAATATGCATTGTTATGAAAAATAATGGATGTAAGTAAAAGCACATAGTTAATAAATAATACTTTTCATCTCACTGTCACTGGGATGGGAGTTTGTACAGATTGAAGCATATAAAGGTCCTATTCATACTATTTCATTAAATTTGGAACACTAGCCACACATTTTAAAACATAATGTCACTTTTTTAACTAAGATAGAAGCATACATGAAACCCAAGAGATAAAAAGAGAAGACTGTGCATATGCATAACAGAAAATAAAAGTGGGAGGGGCAACAGTTTATTCACAGTTATCACTGAGAATTTGTCATGAAGCAAAGGCCATTTCTTCCTGGTGTAAATAAAAGTGAACAAGCTAGCAAGTAAGGGAGGTCATATTACTGAGGTCAAAATGCTTATCAGCATTTACTTACTCTATCAGCTGGGCTAAATGATAAACTATAAACGCTAAGTGAATTATACTATATCCAATTCACAGGCATATGAAAATGATAAAGGTTCAGACTCTCAGAATACTGCAAGATTTTATTTTCAGACCATCAAACTGATGCAACTGAAATAAAGAAACAGACCATACCATACATTTTTTTTAAAATATAATGATTATAGAATGGCAGTTAAAAAATTGAGCCAGATCCCCTATTTCCTCCCACCGGGCAGCTGCTGTTCTCTCCACCTTAAGAAATCTTTTCTCTCGATTTAAACAAATCCCTATACAACCTTATTGAGTGATCCCATAAAGATCCCCTGCTCTCAAAGCTGATGAAAAATGACGTTCATCTAATGAAAGCACATTCAAGACCGAATGTCTATTATATGACATTGCTGTGTTAGTAAATGAAGAATTTTTGCTTCACAGCACAACTCCTCAAAAGAGTAGCTCATACTCCCTCTGCCACACCTCAACTTACATGTTTTTGAAAATATTCCAGTGAGGCTTTCAACCCGATGTCCCACCAGAAAAGTTTTTGTCTAGTTCTTATTAAGAGCCTCCACGTTCTTAAATTCGGTAGTTGGTTCTCAATCTTCAACTTTATCACCAACATTTCACATGGTTAATCACCCTCTCCTTCATATACCTCTTCTCACTTACCTTTCAGAATACCATATTTTTCTGACTTAGTTCACATCACTGTTTGCTCCCTCATGGTCTCCCCTGCTTATTCATACTTGTCTCCATGACTTTATTCTTTGTATATATTCTGCATTTTTTTTTCTTTTTTGATTGTCTCATCCAGGCTTATATATACTCTTGACTCATGACTCCCAAATATAAATCTCCAGTCCAGATGTCTTTTTCCTCTTTTGTGGACCAAAAACACACATCCTAACTGCCTCCTCCACATCTCCACTCATATGTCGAATAAGCAAATCAAATTGAGATCTCATCATAATGAGCTTTGGATCTTCCCACACACATCTATGCCTATTCCTCATGGTGTCTTTCTCACATCAGAAAAAGGAAACTCCTTCTTTGCAATTTTTCCAGGAAGAAATTTTATTAGTCATTGTTGACTCACTGTCTCTCATGTCCCATATCCAGTTTCTGAGAAAATACTATTATATACAGAATATAACCAGATTTGACCTTTTTGCTTTACTACCTTTATTGTTATCAACTTGGTCTGTGTGAACATTATCTCTTGACCAGAGTACAGCAATAATGTCCCAAATGATCTTTCTGTTTCAGACCTTGCTCTGTCATAGTCCATTTTCAACACAATAGCCAGAGTTACCCTTCTAAAATATGTCAGCTTACAACTTCCTAGTGGCTCCCAATCTCCCTGAAAATAAAAGCCAATTTCTTATATTATTCTAAAATGCCTGCTTTGATTCTATTCTTTTAGCCGCTAGCCTACAAACTATTTCTCCAACAGACTAAACACACTCCAAACTTAGTACATTTGCCTTATGTCCTCTACCTAGGATCTCCCTCCCCAGAAAGACACAAAATCTGCTCTTTTACTACCTTCTGCTTTGTACTCTAATATCGCTTTTTCAATGAAGCCTTCTCTAATCACTCTATTTAATGACCTGACATACCATATACAACATATCATTTATATTTTCCTATTCCCTCCAGCAAGCATCTCCCCACTCCAAATTAACTCCTGCATGATCCATTAGGAATTGTAGTTCTCTTAAGTAATGGATTTATTTTAAGCTTATAGATATTTTGAAATTTTTGGCTGGAAATAGCTCTTTTTTTTTTTCACTAGTTATCAGAAAGCTTAGATTTAAAAGCATACCTCATCACTGATGGGTGAATATATTATTGTAACATGCATTTTTTAGCCTCAGGTATTTTATCCCCATCTTTATTTTCTTCTTTTATCTCCATTCTCATTCATAATATTATATAACATTTTATACATTTAAAAAGTATCCAGAAGAACTGTGATATAAATATATGAAAACAATTAGACAAACGCATTGTTTCCTTTTCTTTTGTTGTTTTTCTTGGGGCTATGGCTCCAGATATGTTATTAGCCTTTACAGAAAGCAAAATTATAATAAGTACAAAGCAATTAAAAGATCTTCTCAAATACTGTTATATGCCAAAGTCATCTTATTTTTTCACCTGCTCTAAGAATCAGTATTTAGTACAGCAAGATATATCTTGTATCTGTTCAGAGGTCTCTGTTAGAAATGTCCTTGCACTATGGGCTCCATGTGTACAAAGAAACAGTTACTAAAACTTATCATCTCTTTCTGTGACCCAACAATTTTATTCCTAGGTTCAGACGGAAGAGAAGTTCCTGTTCTTGTATATCAGAGGGTATGTGTGTACGTGTGTGTATGGAACAAAGAGAGAGCCAAACATGGAGGAAAAACAACTTAACTCTGAGGTTTGAGGAAAATGAACGTGCACATACTCACATATTTATGTGCACTGACAGCGTTTTCTGTTTGGAACATAGAATTTAGCAATAGAATAAATTTAACATTGAGTAATATTTCTCTCCCATGTCTTTATAGTTGACCGGGAGCAGCCATTTTAAACAGTTTGGTCCGATATTCATGGACTCATCTGGGCATCTACCATAGTGTTAGCAATCAGAGAGCTCTGTCCTAGAATTGTGAACTTTAGTTCCAGAAAGAAAGGTCTGTTCTTTTTCATGTGGCTGCAGTTTAAATATAAAGCTCAGGTTTCCTCCTTTTGAAGAAATTTACTTTAAAGGAAAGGAAACAGAAGCTTATACGCACAGGAGGGTGTGATAGTAAACATACAACAGAACTAAGCAGTGTAGATGAGAAAGGAGGTCCTAAGAGTGTTTGAGACTGTAGTTTGTGTTATTCATTTTCAGGGCTAGGTTATTTCACAGGATAGTTCTTTCCACCTGACTCTCGTAACTTAGGCATATGTGTGCTTATATACCCCCAAGGAAATATTTTAATATTTATGAAATAATTTAAAAATACTACTTTTGTAATGTACATTAAGCTAGAGGTTGTATATTTGTAAGTACATTTAGCTAACTTTATTTGAAAATTCATTTATACAATGCTATATGTCCACTAGTAATTATATGAGGAAAAACCAGTAAAATGAATGAGAGAAGTACATACTGAGCCACACTGGCTCAGTGAAGACTATTCACATTATACATAATTTATGTTCCTTACCCTCGGGCTAAGCACAGTTTGCTCGAACAATGATTCCAGTATAGCAAAGAAATAGAAGCTCATGGAACAGATGTTGGGAACTAATTGTACATGGTAAGTGTTTCTCATTTGCTTTGGGGATATTCAATGATAATCACTCTCTACTACGCTTAAATTTTACATATTTTCCTCATTTCTGGTCTCCACTTAACATTCGAGGTATGAGTGAACATCACTGTGGCTTCTATTCCATTCCATTCCATTTTTAAACCACTTCTCCTTTACCTTCAAGCTAAATAACTCATCCAGTAATGAAAAACTCTAATATTAACAATACTAAATTCCTTCTAGGCCTTAAAACTATACCTGAACATGAAATGTTTTAATTATACCACACAATGAAGCTACATGTGTCACAGTTGATATATATACAAACACACATTGAGACAAATGCATATGGAGAGAGAGAGAGAGTAATAGAGAGTGCCGACAAATGAAGAAACCTAAATTTCTTTTCGTTACAAATAAGTATTATGAGCTGTGAATGCCAGCATGGAATGGCAATGTGACTGAGAAAAGCATGAAAAGACATGAATGGAGTTCTTACTTCCTCATCATAATAGAGAAGATTCACGGTATGTTGCTAATCTCACTGTTACCTTAAAAGTTTTGACTAGGCAGAAATGGTATCTTACTGAGTGAAGGAGGAAACATCAGTCGGTAAAAATGAAGATATCTTTTATTTCTGTATAAAAAAAACTTTATAAAGTTTTTATTTTTTATATAAATAAAACTTTTAAAAAATTATAAAAATAACTTTATAAAACAACTTTATAAAAATATTAATCTTCCCTAGTTCTGTAATCTCACGTTTCCCAAATTGAGTTTTTTTAAATATAAAAAATAATGACAGCATACTAAGTCATTTCTCTTGTTCCTGTGTCCTTATAAAATGTAATGAGATGTCTATCAAAAAATTGCATTGTTGCAAAATGCGAAAGCTTCTGATCCAGCCAGAGTACAGCTAACACAAGTGTATCATAACTTTTTATCATCAATATGTGATTGAAATTCTTAACATAAGTTTTAAGTTCTGAGAGCATTTTAATTAATAATTTAAGATGTTTGGCTCATTTCCATTTGAATTTAGATTGAGGCACTCTGAAAGCCTGGTTTAATCTGTATATTTAAAATGTATATAAAATCAGCCTCACTGCATGCAAACTGGGAGCCAACTCTCTGCTCTAATTACACTAGAACTACAAAGTCAGAACAATTTTCTAAGTAGTCAACTTATAAAGTTACTGAATGGGGCAATATAACAACCTCCTTAACTGTTGTACTAAAAAGTTGAAATGCCTATCATTTGAACAGCTGTGTTTCTTATCTCAAGACCTTGGAGCAACATCCACCATTTGTGATCCACACAAGTGCCCCTTTCTTCATCAAGCTCTGCCTCATATATTCAGTATAAAGAGCTCTCTCACTTCTTTGAAGACACAAATAACCCATCAAAATGATTCTTAATGCTCTTATACACCAACCTATACCTATTAATATGCATGTGATTTCAATTTCTAGGTTGTACAATTTTGATGGGCAGAGCTGTTCTGAAATTAGTTTTTGTATTCTTCATATCACCTAGTATTACACTTGTACAGTATAGTTTAATGCATGTTCTACAATGGGAAAACAAGTAAAGAGGAAGGAAGGAAATGGAGAGGAAGATGGCGGAAGAGTAAGACGCGGAGATCACCTTCCTCCCCACAGATACACCATAAATACATCTACACGTGGAACAACTCCTACAGAACACCTACTGAAGGCTGGCAGAAGACCTCAGACCTCCCAAAAGGCAAGAAACTCCCCACGTACCTGGGTAGGGCAAAAGAAAAAAAAGAAAAAACAGAGACAAAAGAATAGGGACGGCACCTGCACCAGTGGGAGGGAGCTGTGAAGGAGGAAAAGTTTTCACACACTAGGAAGCCCCTTCGCGGGCGGAGACTGCGGGAGGCGGAGGGGGGAGCTTCGAAGCCGCGGAGGAGAGCACAGCAACGGGTGCAGAGGGCAAAGTGGGGAGATTCCCGCACAGAGAATCGGTGCCGACCGGCACTCACCAGCCCGAGAGGCTTGTCTGCTCACCCGCCGGGGCGGGCGGGGCTGCGAGCTGAGGCTCTGGGGCTCGGGTTTCGGTTTCGGACGGAGCGCAGTCGTCCGGGGAAAAGTCTGCACCTGCCGAAGAGGCAAGAGACTTTTCTTCCCTCTTTGTTTCCTGGTGCGTGAGGAGAGGGGTTTAAGAACGCTGCTTAAAAGAACTCCAGAGACGGGCGCGAGCCGTGGCTAAAAGCGCGAACCCCGGAGATGGGCGCGAGCCGCGGCTAAAAGCGCGGACCCCAGAGATGGGCGGGAGATGCTAGGGCTGCTGCTGCCGCCACCAAGGGGCCTGTGTGCGAGCACAGGTCACTCTCCACACCCCTCTTCCGTGGAGCCTGTGCAGCCCGCCACTGCCAGGTTCCCGGGATCCAGGGACAACTTCCCGGGGAGAACGCACAGCGGGCCTCAGGCTGGTGCAAAGTCACGCTGGCCTTTGCCGCTGCAGGCCCGCCCCGCACTCCGTGCCCCTCCCTCCCCCTCGGCCTGAGTAAGCCAGAGCCACCGAATCAGCGGCGACCTACACGCAGAGGCAGGGCCAAATCCAAAGCTGAGCCCCGGTGAGCTGTGACAACAAAGAAGAGAAAGGGAAATCTCTCCCAGTAGCCTCAGAAGCAGCGGATTAAAGCTCCACAATCAACCTGATATACCCTGCATCTGTGGAATACCTGAATAGACAACCAATCATCCCAAATTAAGGAAGTGGACTTTAGGAGCAAGATCTATGATTTTTTTCCCTTTTCCTCTTTTTGTGAATGTGTATGTGTATGCTTCTGTGTGAGATCTTCTCTATATAGTCTTGCTTCCACCATTTGTCCTAGGGTTCTATCCGTCCATGGTTTTTTTTTAAATTTCTTTCTTATTAATTTTAATTTTAATAACGTTATTATACTTTACCTTCGTTCTTTCTTTCCTTCCTTCCTTCCTTCCCTCCTTTAGGCAACGAATTATTCCAAATTGAGGAGGTGGTCTCTGAGAGCAAGATTTATGATTTTTCCCCCTTTACCTCTTTTAGTGAGGGTGTATGTGTATGCTTCTGTGTAAGATTTTGTCTGTATAGCTTTGCTTCCAACATTTGTCCTAAGGTTCTATCCGTCCCTTTTTTTTTTCTAAATAAGAATTTTTAAATTCAATAACTTTATTATACTTTATTTTATTTTTACTGTATCTTCTTTCTTTCTGTCTTTTTTCCTTCTTTCCCTCCTTCCTTCCTTCCTCCCTCCCTCCTTTCTTTCCTTCTTGCCTTCTTTCCTTCTTTGCTTCTTTCTTTCTTTCTTCCTTCCTTCCTTCCCTCCTTTCCTTCTTTCTTTCCTCATACTTCTACTAATTGTCTCTACTTTTTCTCCCTTTTATTCTGAGCCGTGTGGATGAAAGGCTCTTGGTGCTCCAGCCAGGAGTCAGGGCTCTGCCTCTGAGGTAGGAGAGCCAACTTCAGGACACTGGTCCACAAGAGACCTCCCAGCTCCACATAATATCAAACGGCGAAAATCTCCCAGAGACCTCCATCTTAACACCAGCACCCAGCTTCACTCAATGACCAGCAAGCCACAGTGCTGGACAACCTATGCCAAACAACTAGCAAAACAGGAACACAACCTCACCCATTATCAGAGAGGCTGCCTAAAATCATAATAAGGCCACAGACACCCCAAAACACACCACCAGACGTGAACCTGCCCACTAGAGAGACAAGATCCAGCCTCATCCACCACAACACAGGCACTAGTCCCCTACACCAGGAAGCCTACACAACCCACTGAACCAACCTTAGCCACTGGAGACAGATATCAAAAACAGCGGGAACTACGAACCTGCAGTCTGCAAAAAGGAGACCCCAAACACAGTAAGATAAGCAAAATGAGAAGACACAAAAACACACAGCAGATAAAGGAGCAAGATAAAAATGCACCAGACCTAACAAATGAAGAGGAAATAGGCAGTCTACCTGAAAAAGAATTCAGAATGATAGTAAGGATGATCCGAAATCTTGGAAATAGAATGGACAAAATGCAAGAAACAGTTAACAAGGAACTAGAAGAACTAAAGATGAAACAAGCAACAATGAACAACACAATAAATGAAATTAAAAGTACTCTAGATGGGATCAATAGCAGAATAACTGAGGCAGAAGAACGCATAAGTGACCTGGAAGATAAAATAGTGGAAATAACTACTGCAGAGCAGAGTAAAGAAAAAAGAATGAAAAGAACTGAGGACAGTCTCAGAGACCTCTGGGACAACATTAAGCGCACCAACATTCGAATTATAGGGGTTCCAGAAGAAGAAGAGAAAAACAAAGGGACTGAGAAAATATTTGAAGAGATTATAGTTGAAAACTTCCCTAATATGGGAAAGGAAATAGTTAATCAAGTCCAGGAAGCACAGAGAGTCCCATACAGGAGAAATACAAGGAGAAATACGCCAAGACACATATTTATCAAACTGTCAAAAATTAAATACAAAGAAAGCACATTAAAAGCAGCAAGGGAAAAACAACAAATAACACATAAGGGAATCCCCATCAGGTTAACAGCTGATCTCTCAGCAGAAACCCTACAAGCCAGAGGGAGTGGCAGGACATACTGAGAGTGATGAAGGAGAAAAACCTGCATCCAAGACTACTCTACCCAGCAAGGATCTCATTCAGATTTGATGAACAAATTAAAACCTTTACAGACAAGCAAAAGCTGAGAGAGTTCAGCACCACCAAACCAGCTTTACAACAAATGCTAAAGGAACTTCTCTAGACAAGAAACACAAGAGAAGGAAAAGACCTACAATAACGAACCCAAAACAATTTAGAAAATGGGGATAGGAATATACCTATCGATAATTACCTTAAATGTAAATGGACTAAATGCTCCCACCAAAAGACACAGATTGGCTGAATGGATACAAAAACAAGACCCTTATATATGCTGTCTACAAGAGACCCACTTCAGACCTAGAGACACATACAGACTGAAAGTAAGGGGATGGAAAAAGATATTCCATGCAAATGGAAACCAAAAGAAAGCTGGAGTAGCAATTCTCATATCAGACAAAATAGACTTTAAAATAAGGACTATTAAAAGAGACAAAGATGGACACTACATAAATATCAAGGGATCAATCCAAGAAGATATAACAATTGTAAATATTTATGCACCCAACATAGGAGCACCTCAATATATAAGGCAAATACTAACAGCCATAAAAGGGGAAATCGACAGTAACACACTCACAGTAGGGGACTTTAACACCCCACTTTCACCCATGGACAGATCATCCAAAATGAAAATAAATAAGGAGACACAAGCTTTAAATGATACATTAAACAAGATGGACTTAATTGATATTTATAGGACACTCCATCCAAAAACAACAGAAGACACATTTTTCTCAAGTGCTCATGGAACATTCTCCAGGATAGATCATATCTTGGGTCACAAATCAAGCCTTGGTAAATTTAAGAAAATTGAAATTGTATCAAGTATCTTTTCCGACCACAACGCCATGAGACTAGATATCAATTACAGGAAGAGATCTGTAAAAAATACAAACACATGGAGGCTAAACAATACACTACTTAATAATGAAGTGATCACTGAAGAAATCAAAGAGGAAATCAAAAAATACCTAGAAACAAATGACAATGGAGACACAACGACCCAAAACCTATGGGATGCAGCAAAAGCAGTTCTAAGGGGGAAGTTTATAGCAATACAAGCCCACCTTAAGAAGCAGGAAACATCTCGAATAAACAACTTACCCTTGCACCTCAAGCAATTAGAGTAAGAAGAACAAAAAAACCCCAAAGCTAGCAGAAGGAAAGAAATCATAAAAATCAGATCAGAAATAAATGAAAAAGAAATGAAGGAAACAATAGCAAAGATCAATAAAACTAAAAGCTGGTTCTTTGAGAAGATAAACAAAATAGATAAACCACTAGCCAGACTCATCAAGAAAAAAAGGGAGAAGACTCAAATCAATAGAATTAGAAATAAAAAGGAGAGGTAACAACTGACACTGCAGAAATAAAAAATATCATCAGAGATTACTACAAGCAACTCTATGCCAATAAAATGGACAATCTGGATGAAATGGACAAATTCTTAGAAATGCACAACCTGCCAAGACTGAATCAGGAAGAAATAGAAAATATGAACAGACCAATCACAAGCACTGAAATTGAAACTGTGATTAAAAGTCTTCCAACAAACAAAAGCCCAGGACCAGATGGCTTCACAGGCGAATTCTATCAAACATTTAGAGAAGAGCTAACACCTATCCTTCTCAAACTCTTCCAAAATATAGCAGATGGAGGAACACTCCCAAATTCCTTCTACGAGGCCACCATCACCTTGATACCAAAACCAGACAAGGATGTCACAAAGAAAGAAAACTACAGGCCAATATCACTGATGAACATAGATGCAAAAAACCTCAACAAAATACTAGCAAACAGAATCCAACAGCACATTAAACGGATCATACACCATGATCAAGTGGGGTTTATTCCAGGAATGCAAGGATTCTTCAATATACGCAAATCTATCAATGTGATAAACCATATTAACAAATTGAAGGAGAAAAACCATATGATCATCTCAATAGATGCAGAGAAAGCTTTTGACAAAATTCAACACCCATTTATGATAAAAACCCTGCAGAAAGTAGGCATAGAGGGAACTTGCCTCAACATAATAAAGGCCATATATGACAAGCCCACAGCAAACATCATCCTCAATGGTGAAAAACTGAAAGCATTTCCACTAAGATCAGGAACAAGAGAACGTTGCCCACTCTCACCACTCTTATTCAACATAGTTTTGGAAGTTTTAGCCACAGCAGTCAGAGAAGAAAAGGAAATAAAAGGAATCCAAATCGGAAAAGAAGGAGTAAAGCTGTCACTGTTTGCAGATGACATGATCCTATACATAGAGAATCCTAAAGATGCTACCAGAAAACTACTAGAGCTAATCAATGAATTTGGTAAAGTAGCAGGATACAAAATTAATGCACAGAAATCTCTTACATTCCTATATACTAATGATGAAAAATCTGAAAGAGAAATTGAGGATACACTCCCATTTACCATTGCAACAAAAAGAATAAAATATCTAGGAATAAACCTACCTAAGGAGACAAAGGACGTGTATGCAGAAAATTATAAGACACTGGTGAAAGAAATTAAAGATGATACAAACAGATGGAGAGATATACCATGTTCTTGGATTGGAAGAATCAACATTGTGAAAATGACTCTACTACCCAAAGCAATCTATAGATTCAATGCAATCCCTATCAAACTACCACTGGCATTTTTCTCAGAACTAGAACAAAAAATTTCGCAATTTGTATGGAAACACAGAAGACCCCGAATAGCCAAAGCAATCTTGAGAACGAAAAAAGGAGCTGGAGGAATCAGGCTCCCTGACTTCAGACTATACTACAAAGCTACAGTAATCAAGACAGTATGGTACTGGCACAAAAACAGAAATATAGATCAATGGAACAGGATAGAAAGCCCAGAGATAAACCCACGCACATATGGACACCTTATCTTTGATAAAGGTGGCAGGAATGTACAGTGGAGAAAGGACAGCCTCTTCAATAAGTGGTGCTGAGAAAAGTGGACAGGTACATGTCAGAGTATGAGATTAGATTACTCCCTAACACCATACACAAAAATAAGCTCAAAATGGATTAAAGACCTAAATGTAAGGCCAGAAACTATCAAACTCTTAGAGGAAAACATAGGCAGAACACTCTATGACATAAATCACAGCAAGATCCTTTCTGACCCACCTCCTAGAGTAATGGAAATAAAAACAAAAATAAACAAATGGGACCTAATGAAACTTCAAAGCTTTTGCACAGCAAAGGAAACCATAAACAAGACCAAAAGACAACCCTCAGAATGGGAGAAAATATTTGCAAATGAAGCAACTGACAAAGGATTAATATCCAAAATTTACAAGCAGCTCATGCAGCTCAATATCAAAAGAACAAACAACCCAATCCAAAAATGGGCAGAAGACCTAAATAGACATTTCTCCAAAGAAGATATACAGACTGCCAACAAACACATGAAAGAATGCTCAACATCATTAATCATTAGAGAAATGCAAATCAAAACTACAATGAGATATCATCTCACACCCGTCAGAATGGCCATCATCTAAAAATCTAGAAACAATAAATGCTGGAGAGGGTGTGGAGAAAAGGGAACACTCTTGCACTGCTGGTAGGAATGTGAATTGGTTCAGCCAATACTGGAGAACAGTATGGAGGTTCCTTAAAAAACTACAAATAGAACTACCATATGACCCAGCAATCCCACTATTGGGCATATACCCTGAGAAAACCAAAATTCAAAAAGAGTCATGTACCAAAATGTTCATTGCAGCTCTATTTACAATAGCCCGGAGATGGAAACAACCTAAGTGCCCATCATCGGATGAGTGGATAAAGAAGATGTGGCACATATATACAATGGAATATTACTCAGCCATAAAAAGAAACGAAATTGAGCTATTTGTAATGAGGTGGATAGACCTAGAGTCTGTCATACAGAGTGAAGTAAGTCAGAAAGAGAGAGACAAATACCGTATGCTAACACATATATATGGAATTTAAGGGAAAAAAATGTCATGAAGAACCTACGGGTAAGGCAGGAATAAAGACACAGACCTCCTAGAGAACGGACTTGAGGTTATGGGGAGGGGGAAGGGTGAGCTGTGACAGGGCGAGAGAGAGTCATGGACATATACACACTAACAAACGTAGTAAGGTAGATAGCTAGTGGGAAGCAGCCGCATGGCACAGGGATATTGGCTCGGTGTTTTGTGACAGCCTGGAGGGGTGGGTTAGGGAGGGTGGGAGGGAGGGAGACGCAAGAGGGAAGAGATATGGGAACATATGTATATGTATAACTGATTCACTTTGTTATAAAGAAGAAACTAACACACCATTGTAAAGCAATTATACCCCAATAAAGATGTTAAAAAAAAAAAAAAGAGGAAGGAAGGAAGGAAGGAAGGAAAGAAGAAAGGAAGGAAGGGAGGGAGGGAGGAAGGAAGAAGTAGGCAGAGGAAAGAAGGATTTTTTAAAAAAGGAAATAAAAATATGGATAAGCAAGTCTAGAACCTTGATATACTACAGCTCAGTAACAGAACATAGGTGCAGCAAACAATGATAACAAATGAACAAATTATAAAGAAAAATTTTTTTAAATATATAATAATTTTGCCATAATTTTAGCCTGTGTAGAAACTAAGTCTGGTGTTAAGACACAGATTACTGCCATAAGTTACATTCATCTTTACATTCTTATTTCAATATATGATATTACAATATATATTACATTATATGAAATTCATAGTTCTTAGAAGATACACAAAAGGAAAAAATGCTTTTAACTTTTTGGTGACTATCACAGACACAGATATATTGGAGGATATGGTTATACAAAATATACTGCCTTATGTTTTCTATCTTTTAATGATATATGAATACCCCACTTTCAATGCATGTAATTATGCTTAGGATGTGATTCATTAAGTCCCTTAAGGATACCTAAAACCTTTTAGCATATAAATGTTCAACCTAATGCCTTTTAGCATATAAATGCATATAAATGGCTATAGATGGATTATATGAAAGTGTGTGTGTGTGTGTGTGTGTGTGTGTGTGTGTGTGTGTGTGTGTGTGGAGAGAGGGGTCATTTTTAAAAAAAGGCTCTTACTGAGCCAATATATATATTTAGTATTTTCCTGCTGAGAGAGCAATTGTATTAACACAGACTTCACATTTCATTCTCTTTTAGCACTGTTCTTTTGGTACATCTGATTTTCATTCTGAAAGTCAGGGTCCCTATTAGAAGTTGACATGAAATATGTGGGGAAAAGCCACTTTTTAAATTCTTGAAATTAATGTACAAAGTAAGAAAAAGCAGGGATATATCTTGAAATATTTTTCATGTCAAACACAGATATATCCTAATAAAATGTAAGCATTAAGGAATACTTAGACTGATGTTCAGGGCTCAAAATATGATTTTAATTAAAAGAAAATTTGAATCCAAGTATGGTTATGACAGGCCTCTTTTACAGTATGTTCTTTTCATATATTCCCATAGTGGAAGATGCCCATACAAATAAAAGTTGAAGGAAAAGAATTTATGCACTATTTTCTTTTGCCACATTATTTTTCTTACATATTTTTAAATAATTTTATTCTCAATATTGTGTGTATCTTTGCATTCCTCAATCAATGCGTCTGAATCACAAAGAAAAGTCAAACTGACCAAGATAGCTTTAATATACCTATTTCCCCCAGGATAAGTAAACCCTAGACACATTTCTTCCTAACTGCAGATCCCTGATCTCCCTTTTCTTAAGAGTGTTTACTTTAGAAAAACTTTCCATTGTGAATTCTTTCTCTGCCTCTTTCACATGTAAATTTTATCTTGGAGCATCTTACCAGCTTTACAATGCAGGAAAATCTTTCTTGAGGACCTAGTAGCCAACCTTTTGAAATATAATCATCAAGAAAGACAGTGCCCCTGCCCCTCTCTCCTAGTCTTGTGGGAAGATAGGAACCTAACTCCTAAAGACAACAGTTAGCAAACAGAGTGACCTAATCACATGCAACGCCTCCCCCCAACTTTCTTCAGTATTTTCACACTACTTAAATCCCATAGTGTAAAAAAGAAAAACCAAAAAACCCCCAAAAAAGCCCTCTTGTCTTCTGTTTCAAAAGAGCTGAGTTACATGTAACTATATAAACATAATTTTAAATTGAAGACAATGTTTTCCATGGACCCAGAGTCTAAAACAAATGACACAATATTTAAACAAAAACTTAAGAAAGACCATGGGAATATTATAAATATATATAACAAAATTGTATTTTTTTTCTGTCCAATGGTCACTCACAATACATTTGCGATAATGGTAAATATGGGTCAGTGAAATTTCTTGCCAGCTTGAAGATTCTTTGTGTATCTGCGTGGGTGGTGTAAAGGGTTTATGAGAAAAATATTTGGTATATTTCAATATGAAAACTTTTCCACTATGTGAATCTTAAAAATCTTATTTTGAAATGGCAAGCCTATATCCCCTGTCAAAGTAAATTGACGCCTAAAAATATAGCTTGGCAAAAACAAACAGTGCAAAGTGAATAAAGAAAATGTTATTATAAAGCCACATTAACTATAGATTAAAAGAGATTTAAAAGGCAAAAAAAAAAAAGAAAATGCTTTCCCTTAAAGAGATGAATATATTTTCATCATGTCATATATATCATAAAAGATGACTATATAAGTAATCCTTGGTTAAAATCAAAATTCTGATCAATATACAATTAGGCTATGGATATACAACAGACATTAATATTCTGAATAATATGTATTATTCCAGCTCCTTCAATAAGGCTGCAGTAGGAATCTAATACAATTTGCTATTCTTGCAGAGTAAAATTAATAAAAATAATACTTATTCATCATCAAAGTATTATTCCCATGACAAAGACTGCATGAAAACAAACAAAATTGCATTTGATTCCACATTTCTTCCAGGTATCTGCCAGAAAAAAAATCACGAAAAATAAAAAATGAGAGAGAGAAAACACGTCCCACACAAATAAAAGTGAGTTAAATCCTCCACCTATTTTTATAGAGATTATGTATTTATTTTTCAAGTTTGTAGCGAATATAATGGCTATACACAGGGAACATCCATTAATGAGAATTTGGTTTAAAAGTATTCAGTGATTTTCAGAGCAAGACATGTATATCTGAAACAATTGATAATTAAGTAGTTAAATTCATTTAGTCATAATTGTGAAAAACAGAAGGAAAATATTAAAGTGTTTTTAATTCTCAGAGATATTTCCTGACTTTTGTAGATTCCTTTCACCTCTATTCTATGCTAAAGCCTTACTTTGTATAAAAATAACTTGAACTCCAGATGGTCATTTCCCTTGAAGGTTTTTCTGTGTGTTATAGAATTACAGAATAATGACTTGAACATCACCTTACAAGAAAAATTTGTATATGAACTTTGGGGGAAAATGAGAGATTTGTGGCAAGAAAAATAAGGAAGTCATATATTCAGGAAAAAAAGACATTTTAGGTTAATTATATTTGCAGTGTGTCAACAAGAGTTACAAAACCATAAATACAGGCATTAAGTAGCCTCATAAAAATAACTCCTTATTCTAATAACAAAGAGAAAAATTGAATGCTAACACTGATGATAATCATAATAGCATCAAAAAACGTCAAATACGTAGGATAAATTTTAAAATATATATATTTAATAGCTCTAAACAAAGTACAAATAACAATAATTAAATAAAATGTGTATGAGAGAAATTAAAGAACTCTTTAAAAAATTGGAGGGATATGCTTTATTAACGGATTGGAAAACTGAATATTTTAAAGTTGTCAAAATCTCATCAAATTAATTAATACATTTGATGCAAACCAATAAATATCCCAGAAATTTTGAAGAAACTGAAGATTTCACCCTAAAGTTTGTATAAAATTTCGAAGTGCCAAGTACATCTAAGATCAGCTTGAAGAAAACAAACTACATTGGAGGGCTGAACTATTCGATATCAATATGTATTCTAAAACTGTAGTAATCAAGGCAACATGGTATTGATGAAATCTTGACAAATAGTCAAGTGGAACAAAATATAGTCTAGAAAGAGATTTACTCATAAAAGATTCATGATGCTGAGCCAATTGAATATGCATATTTAAAATAAATGAAATTTGCTACCTCACAAAAGCACAAAACAGTATTAAATTGTAGAAAAGAAAATAATAACACTTCTAGGTGATAATTTAAGAGAATATTTTCAAGATCTTGGGAGAAGTAAGAGTTCCCTAAGCAGAAAAGAAAAGGCACTAAATTTAAGGAAAAGATAGACAAATTGCACTGTATTAAAATAAAGAACTTATCAATAAATGATAATGCTATCAAAAGATTACACTATGAAAATTTAAAAAAGTCAAACTACAGAGTATGGGATTATACATATATTGGACAAAATCCTATGTCCAGAGAACATAAAGAATTAAATTCAGTAAGAAAAATAAAGTAAAATAAACCACAGGTAATTTTTAAAAATGGAAAAAGACCTTAACAAACATGTTACAAAAGAGAATATCTACATTGTCAATAAACATATACAAACATATTCTGCCTGTTTTTCAATCATAGAAATGCAAATTAAATTAACAATAATATACTGCAAACACCTATCAAAATGGCTAGTATTAAAAAGACATTATAGCACATACTGATAAGAATGGTATGCTTATATACTACTAATGAGAGTGTGTATTTGTAAAAGTATTCTGAGAAACAGCGTGGCTTTAACTACTAAGTTTGTACATAGGCAAATCTAATGACACATGCAATTTAGTGTCAGGTATATACCCAAATGAAATAAGTGGCATGTATACCAAAAGTCATGTACAAGGATGTTCATAGCATCATTACTTATATTTGTCCCAAGTGGGGAACAACTTAAACATCATTAGTAGGATGGATACATTCATTTGTATAATCATTCAGTGGGATTTTATACAACAAAGAAATGAATGCAGAGTTATACACATTAATATATATAAATCTCACAAACATAATTTTGAGCAAATGAAGGTAGACACAGAGAACATATGATTCCATTTGTGTAATATAACTGATTAGGAATCAGGACAGTGGTTAACTCTGAGGCAGAAAGAGTGAACATTTTGGGAACAGCATGAGCAGGACTTTTATCTACTTCCTGATATGGATGAGGTTACAAAGTTATGTACATTTTATAAAAACTCATTGAGTTTTTTGCATTTGTTCATATATAGGCTAAAATTCAGTAATTTTTTAAAAGTTAAGACAAGTTTAAAAGAGAAGAAAAATGCAATGTCTTGGATCTGCTATTGCCATTACAATAAATTATATGTGACTTAGTTCAATAAATAGTAATATGGTGATATTTGAAATAATAATGACCTGAACAATAAGTCACATATTTTTAGACCACAATTATAGGATGGAAAAATAAGTTACATGATTATAGCGGTTACAAAGCTAAGAATGGGTTTGTATATATGTTGAAAATGAAACAAGGGGAAAAGAGGTAAAATACGCAGGATAAAACAAATTTATTTTATAATATATCACTCAAATTTTAGGTGATAAGACTATTGCCAACAATCATGTAACTAACCATTAATTTATTCCCTAATTACATCCTCTCAGAAAAGCTTGCACAGGATAGGTGTTCCATAAATATTTGCTGACTGAATCTTACAAGTAACATGCTTCAATTCAACCTGATTCCTGTCTTAACCAATAACGCTGGAGATACAGAATACCTAAATATTCCACCTACATCTCTAATCCTTGCCTATTTGACATATAGGTATAATATGAACAGTCTGGGCAGTGGTAAAGTAGGCTGCCTTTTAAGTGAAACTTGACGCTCCTGAGTTACGTATCTGAAGCATGTAACCTTAATGAAGTCCATGCTTCCTGTAGTCGCAGGTACCAGCCTGGGCTATTCAACTACAAGATCACACCTACAGGGCAAGAGGCAAGATCACACTTAAGTCCACTGTGGGGGGTCAGGGCGGGGAGGGGGAAAGGAAGGCTTCTCTCAAGACCATGGGAAAACTTAAATTTCAGGTAGGAAATGAAAGTCATTGGGAAACAAAGAGCAGCCAAGCGATCCCTATTTCCATTCTTTAGTCGTTTAGAGTTTAGTCGTTAAGGCAAAGCCTCTGGTGTAATCTGACTTCCACGAAAAACTATTTTGCAGTGTTTCTTAGAGAACTATGAACACTCAAGATCAACCTTAATAACAGGGCTCTAATATCTTAATTGGTCTCAGCTCAAAATCTTAGCAATCAGTTCTTTTAATTCATGTTCAAAGTCATTACTCAGTGCACAAGCATGCCTTTTGAGTACTAGGCCAGAAAGGTCTAAACACTGCTATCATGAGTGCTCAGAAGTACCTTTACCTAAGAACAGAAATTAATGTAATATAAAATGAACAGTTATGACAAAAAACAAAATATGATTAGTTAAAAACAAAATAATATTGATAAACCACTAGTAAGACAGATAAAAAAATAAAGAAAACACAAATTACTTCTATCAGGAATGAAAGAGGTGACATTACTAGAGCTCCTATAAACACTAAAAGAATAACAAGAGACTGTCATGAACAACTTTCCACCAATATATCTGACTCAAACAACAAAATTTACCAAAATAGACAAGTTAAAACAGGATATCTGAATAGCTCTATATTTTTCAAGGAAACTGAATTTTTTACCTAAAATTACTCCACAAAGAAAACTCCCAGTCTAGAGGACTTTACTGGTTAATTCTATCAAACAAAAAAATAGAATTCTTGATTGGTTAAGAAGAAACAATCTTAAACGAACTCTTCCTAAAAATGGAGGGGAATGAAACATATCCCTTCTTGTTTTATGATACCAAACCTGACAAAGATACATCAAGAAAAGATAAGTATAGAATAACATCCTCATTACCTTAGAGGCAAATATACTTAATAATAAAATTATTAGAAAAACATTAGCAAATCACACCCAGCTATATATAAAATGGATAATACCTCATGATGAAGTTGTTTTTATACCAGAAATGCAAGGTTAGTTTAAAATTTACAATAAATTAAATCCTATTAACAGAATGAAGGAGAAGAAAAAATAACTCAAACAACATAGAAAATTTGTTTATTAAAATCAGACACCCATTCAATATAAAACAAATTCAGCAAACTAGAAATAAAAGGTAACTTCCTCAATCTGATAAGCAACATCTAAAACAACAACAGCGACAATAACTACAACTAATACCTACAAGATGGCAAGAGTATCCAATCTTATCACTTCTATTCAGCACAGTGGCTAGAAATCCTAGCTAGTGCAATAAGAGAAGGAACAAAAGACACTAGGTTAAAAAGGAAGACGCAAACTACTGCTATTTATAGACACATAATCTATTTATAGACACATATATACATAATCTTAATGAATCATCAAAGTAACTACAGACAGTGTGGGGAGAAAAAAGAAATAGGTGAGGGAGATTTAAAAGTACAAATTTTCAGTTGCAAAATAAATGAGTCATGGATTTGCAATGTATAGCATGTGGAATATATTCTATAATTATGTAACATTCTTTTACAGTGACAGATTGTAACTAGACTTATCATGGTGATCAATTTGAAATGTACAGAAATATCAAATCACTATGTTGTGTAACAGAAACTAACATAGTATTGCAGGACAATCATACTTCAAAAACACACAAACAAACAAACTCACAGAAAAAGAGATCAGATTTGTGGTTACCACAGGCAGGGGATTGGGAGAAGGGGAAATGGAGGAAGGCAGTCAAAAGGCACAAACTTCCAGTTACAAGATAAATAAGTACTAGGGATATAATGTACAACATGATACGTATAATTAACACTGCTATATCTTACATATGAAAGCTGTTAAGAGAGTAAATACTGAGTTCTGGAAACAAGGAATTTTTTTAATATTTCTTTAACTTTGTATGAAATGATGGATGGTCACTAAACTTACTGTGATGATATTTCATGGTGTAAGTCAAATTATTATGCTGTACACTTTAAACATATACAGTGCTATATGTCAATTATATCTCAGTAACACTGGAAGCAAAAAATTAAAATAAATTAATAATTGCAGACATACCTTGTTCTACTGTGCTTTACTTTATTGAGATTCACAGATACTGCATTTTTTACAAACCGAAGGTTTATGGCAACCCTGCATTGAACAAGTTTAATAGGTTCCATTTTTCCAACAGCATCTGCTTATTTCGTGTCTTTGTGTCACATTTTGATAATTTTCACAATGTTTCAAACACTCTACCATCAAAAAGATTATAACGTGTAGAAGGCTCAGATGATTGTTAGCAATTTTTAGCAATAAAATATTTTTAATTAAGGTATGTACATTTTTTATTTAGATATAATGCTATTGCACACTTAAGAGACTACAATTTAGTGTAAACATAACTTTTATATGTACCAGGAAACAAAAAGACGTGAGTGACTTGCTTTATTGGGATATTCACCTTATTGTGGTGGTCTGGAACCAAACATGCATAATCTCTGAGGTACGCCTGTACTAGAATTTATAAGTAATTTTATCATGGTCTCAAGACACAAGTTAAATACTCAAAAGTATAAGATGAGGAAAGGTTACAAATAGAAAGAAATGACAATTAAAGTATAAAAAATTTCATAAACAGTGGCACCAAAACCACATAATACTTAGGAACATGTTCAGCAAAGGATTGCTAGAACCTTAATATTGAAAATTACAAAATATTGCTGAAATAAAGAAGATCTACACAAATAGGGAGATATGCCAGGTTCGTGGTTTGGAATATTTAATATTGTTAAGATGGCAATGTGATCCATGTATTTATAGATTCAATGAAATCTTAATTGTAATCTCAGCAATATTTTATAGAAATCAGTAAACTGACTCAAAAATTTATACAGATATGTAAATGACCTAAAATAGAACAATCGTGAAAAGGAAGATTAAAGTTGAAGAAGGCCTTACACTATCTGATTTTAATATGTATCATAAAGCAAAAGAAATAGAGACTGGCAAAGGAGTAGACCTATAAATCAATGGGATACACTAATTCAAAGACTGACCAACTTAGTCTGTAAATAGATAGTAAATATTTTAGGCTTTGTGGCCCACTTATGGGCTATCTCTTGCTGCTGCTTCTTTTCATTTGACAATATTTTAAATATGAATCAACCATTATCAGCTTGTGGGTCATACATAAATAAGCCACGAGTCATAGTCTGGCAATTCCTGGAATAGAGCCAAGAAATAGACCCACAGTTGCTATTTGACAAATACATCAGAAGAATTCAGTGGAGCAAGGAAAATCTTTTAAGCAAATGGTTCTGGAACAACTGGGTATCCATATGAAAAACAAAATTTAACCTCAACCCGTACGTCTTCCAAACACAAGAATTAATATAAGAAGGGTCAAGGCCTAAGCATAAAAACCGAAACTACAAAGCATTTAGAGGAAAACAGAGGAGAGTATCTTTGCATCCTGAGACAACAATTTTTAGGAAGGACACAGTAGCAACAACCATAAAAGGAAACTTTGATAAATTACACTTGCATCAAAATTTAAAACTTATGTTCTTCAAAAGACATCTCTCTATAAACCATATACTGGGAGGCAATAATTGCAAAACATATCTAACAAAGAACCTGTATCTGGAATACATATATATTTGATAATATGAAACTCAACTCAATACAAAAAACTTTTTAAATGGAATAAAGATTTGATAGAAACTTCATAAAGGGAGACGTATGAATGGCTAATAACCATATGAATTGCTCAATATCCATTGATATGAAATTCTTTTTTTTTCAATTTTTAATATCTTTGAGTATAATTGCTTTACAATGGTGTGTTAGTTTCTGCTTTATAACATAGTGAATCAGCTATACATTTGCATATATACCCATATCTCCTCCCTCTTGTGTCTCCCTCCCACCTTCCCTATCCCACCTTTCTAGGTGGTCACAAAGCACCGAGCTGATCTCCCTGTGCAATGCAGCTGCTTCCCACTAGCTATCCATTTTACACTTGGTAGTATATATAAGTCCATGCCACTCTCTCACTTCGTCCCAGCTTACCCTTGCCTTTCCCCACATCCTCAAGTCCATTCTCTACATCTGCATCTTTATTCCTGTCCTGCCCCTAGGTTCTTCATAACCATTTATTTCTTTTTTTAGATTCCATATATATGTGTTAGCACACGCTATTTGTTTTTCTCTCCCTGACTTACTTCACTCTGTATGACAGACTCTAGGTCCATCCACCTCACTATAAATAACTCAATTTCGTTTCTTTTTATGGCTAATATTCCATTGTATATATGTGCCATATCTTCCTTATCCATTCATCTCTCGATAGACACTTTGGTTGCTTTCATGTCCTGGCTATTGTAAACAGAGCTGCAATAAACATTGTGGTACATGACTCTTTTTGAATTATGGTTTTCTCAGGGTATATGCCCAGTAGTGGGATTGCTGGGTCATATGGTAGTTCTATTTGTAGTTTTTTAAGGAACCTCCATACTGTTCTCCATAGTGGCTGTATCAATTTACATTCCCACCAACAGTGCAAGAGGGGTCCCTTTTCTCCACACCCTCTCCAGCATTTATTGTTTGTAGATTTTTTGATGATGGCCATTCTGACTGGTGTGAGGTGATACCTCATTTTAGTTTCGATTTGCATTTTTCTAATGATTAGTGATGTTGAGCATTCTTTCATGTGTTTGTTGGCAATCTGTATATCTTCTTTGGAGAAATGTCTATTTAGGTCTTCTGCCCATTTTTGGATTGGGTTGTTTGTTTTTTGATATTGAGCTGCATGAGCTGCTTGTAAATTTTGGATATTAATCCTTTGTCAGTTGCTTCATTTGCAAATATTTTCTCCCATTCTGAGGGTTGTCTTTTCGTCTTGTTTATGGTTTCCTTTGCTGTGCAAAAGCTTTTAAGTTTCATTAGGTCCCATTTGTTTATTTTTGCTTTTATTTCCATTTCTCTAAGAGGTGGGTCAAAAAGGATCTTGCTGTGATTTATGTCTGATATGAAATTCTTAAAGAAGCAAAGCTAATCTGTAGTAATACAAAGCCAATCAGTGGTTACTTGGGGATGGATGTGGGGAGGAATGACTGCAAAGGAGTACATGGGAATTGTTTACCATAATTTAAATATTCTGTGTCTTGATCGGGGTAGTAGTTACAGATTATATATTTATCAAAATGTAATGACTGGACATTTCAATGGAATAAATTTAACCTCAAATTGCCACAAAAATAATAATCACATGAGGGATGGGAAATATGTGGAGATATAGTTGAAAATAAAACAGTAGAACATTGATCATTGTTAAAGCCAAACACTGGGTAGATGAGGGTTCAACTTGACATTCAATTTATATTATATTTATATTTGAAGTTTTAAGACTCCTCATTTGAGAAGTATTTACACACTTTAGCTAGAACACTGGAGCCTCTTGAATTCTCACTCTACTAAAAAGACATAAAGGTGATTTATCTTTCTTCTAGAAAAATGGGACTGCAATTATCCACTTGTGTCACTAAGGGAAACAGATGATCCAGGATTATTTTTTACTTTCCTGAACGTTAAATTAGCTTCCAATTTATTTTGCTAAAGAGGACAATGGGTCAAAGAGCAAAGAAAACAGAAAACTTACTTTCTAGAGGATAACCCTGAGTAGTGACCTTCACTGTGTTTTGGAACATAACTAGCTACATTTAAAAATAACTCATACATGCTTGCTTTCTTTATATATGGAGATACATAATGCGGAGGTTTTAATGATGTTTACAAGATGACAATGTTTTCCCACAATAGTACAATTTCCTCTTTTAAAAATACTGTTACAGAGATGAGTATCACATAATATCTAAATATATAGTGATGAATATATAATCTCATTAGAAATCATAAAAATGATTACCCCATTTCTGTAAAATATGCACTGGCATGATTTGGTTTAAAAACAAAGGTTATAAATTTAATCTTAATAATTTACCTAGGGCTTCCCTGGTGGCGCAGTCGTTGAGAGTCCGCCTGCCAATGCAGGGGACGTGGGTTCGTGCCCCAGTCCGGGAAGATCCCACATGCCGCGGAGCGGCTGGGCCCGTGAGCCATGGCCGCTGAGCCTGCGCGTCCGGAGCCTGTGCTCCGCAACAGGAGAGGCCACAACAGTGAGAGGCCCGCGCAAAAAAAATAAAAATAAAAATAATTTACCTAATATATTTCACAGTCCAAAGTGATTTTGAAATGGAAATCTGTAATTTCCATGAGTTTTAACACACTGTGGCATGTTATTTGGACTCCACTTATATCACCATATATGAGACAGATGACAACATGCCAGCCAGTGACAGATGTGGCTGATGCACACAGCCATTATCACACAGTAGTTATTTTAACCACCTTCTTTGCACATATTCCTGAAATGTATAATCTGGGAAGCTAAAAACTACACTTAAAAGATTCAATTGCAGCTAGAATTCTATTTATGATTAGGTTACTCTGACAAGATGCTTTTTGCATGAGACATCATTCAGAATGAATTATATGGGGAAAGCAGGTGTTAGACATTTGTTTTTGCAGGTACGGACTAAAGCAGAAGTGTGTGGTTCTAGAGTTAGCAACTGTGGCAGCAACTTTCTGACTCCACTTTTCTGGACCACGGTAAAGGCAGAATTTTCCATAGTAGTCCTAGTTTTGCAACTTGTTCCTAAAAGGCCAAAACAGATTCTACCTCTTCCACCCTTTCAATTATCATATGTGACCTATTTCAACCATTGAATAATTTCCTTCTGTTTAAAGAAACTAGAGTGGATTCTCCTTTTGTTTTGTTTTTTGTTTGTTTTGTGTTTTTTTGTAACCAAGGTCCCTGACCAATATTACAGACTTCACACAAAATCATTTCATTGAAAATGAGTAGAGGTAGAAGATTCTTTCCACAGTAACATAATATGAAACAAAACCAGCAATCCTGGCAAAGTACTTGATTCCCAGAGGTAGTTGGCCCCTGCTATATACATACCAATCTTATACTCAAAATACTACAATAGTATCTACTGCTACAACCCCTTGTAGTATGTTCAACTATTTTCTTAGTCATAGTGACACCATCTCCCATCTCATACCCATTTTTGTCTACACCTTGTGGGAATCCCACAACTATAATCATCCTTCATAAGGAATTTCAGTAGAATTTAGACAAAATTCCAGCTATTAAAGCAATCAGGAGAACAGGGCTTCTTTAATAATGAGGTCATAAACTTTGCTGCCTCTGAGAATCCAGGAAGGAATGAGTCTGAAGAAGAGTTTTCTGCCTGCATATCTAGTTCATGCTAATACACACACAGACCTGAGGGGGAAAATTGGGCTTGCCTTTCCTTTTTGATTGCTTAAAGTCACATCCCAGCTCTCTGACTTACCTTTCTTACCAAAATAAGTCAGGATGCAGAATGATCATGGCTTTGAATTTGGCCATAACGTTTCATTTCTTTCTTTTAACCTTTCCTTGACTGTGAAGCTCTGGGGAGATAGAGTTCAAAGGCAATCATGTGTTCAAAGAAATTACTTAGTTGGGAATATTCTAACAGAAACCGATGGGTTTAATAATTCTTGTAGATATTATAAAAGCTTTTAAAATGCTAGTGTTTATGTAAATAATTGCACAGTAACATGTTTCTTTTGGAATAAATTATTCAGAGTGCTGTTTTTATCTATTTCCAAGTAGTCTCGTTCAGTTTTTGATGAAACTCACAATATACAAATTTTCTAAGGTAAATGGAAACAGGAAGCCTCCTGAAGATATAATATGATTACCTTTACTTTCAAACCCTGAAAGTAGGCTCCTGCAAGTTAGGCTAAAATGTAAATTTTAGTGAGGATTCTCTTAGAAATGCAAAGGCAACAGTCACTTTCAAAAACGACAGACCCACTGTGAGTAAAAGAGAGAAGATAATAAGTCTGGCTGAGCTGGCAATGTTGAAACAGGGCTCTGATTTGCTGCTCAACAGTTGACTCTGCGGGCTTCAATTATAGGAGTGGCTGGAGTAGTGTTGCCCTACAATACAACTAGTAGAACTTGCAAAGAAATGATATATACAGTCTAAGTGTATGTATGTGTGTGTGTGCACGCAGGGGCATGCATGCACTATGAAAAACTTTGAAAGTCATTCAAAGGAAAAGTTCCTAGCCTTATCATGAAGTGGATGATCCAATTGATCCATGCTGTTTGTGAAGGCTGTGGGTCATTAATAATAGAATATTTAACCATAAACATATTTGTATTCCAATTACAGATAGAGCCCACTACACTTCTGAATTGATGTACCAGACTCTCTCTTTTGGCAAATTTTAAACACCAGTTTCTGATATATGCAGAATCATATTTAGTCACAAAATCAAAATTGAAAGAAATATAAATGACTATTATAGCCTCATTAATTTAAAAAAAAAGAACAATAAAGCTGTAGGACATAGTTTAGAAAATATTAAGTCTTTAAGATCTAGATTCAGAGTGCTGGGCTTGAATCACAACTCTATTAATCACTAGCAATATGATCTTCAGTAGGTTACTTAATCTCTCTACCCATGGTGTCCAGATTTATAAACTGAAAATCATAATATCATACATATAGGTCCATCTCTTGGCACTATGTCTGGAACAACACAGTAAATGTAGGCTGTTAATATAATGATCAGTATATTTCTGGATAACTACCAAAAGTTTTCATACAAGACTAGACATTAAGTTCCTCAATTACAAGAACTGCTGTGACTTATTCACCTCTGGATCCCCAGTATCCAAGAAAATGTCTGTCATACAGCAGTCACACAAAAAGCTTAGCTGAACTGATATGACTCATTAAAGAGACCAATATTATTGAGTCCACCATGGCCATAGCCTCAGTTTACTTTGATTACATCATTTATTTTATTCTCTTTTACTGTCTTCTGCTTCTACTTTAGCAAATGGTAACAAAGGAGTCTGCCTTGCAGCCACTTGGGGCTAAATCTATTGTTTATTTTCTACTTCTACTTAGGTTAATGATAGTAGAGTTAGTATTCTGCATTGACCTCTCAGTTCTTTGGGGCCAAACCTTTCATTTATTCATTTCAGTTAAAGGTTAGTAACTGAACTGAAGAATTAAAGTAAGTGAAGGTATTTGATAAAATTCAAAATAAATCTCTAATTTAAGTATATATGTATAGCTTATATGTAGTATATATAATAATAAACATACACAGTATGTATACATCTCTTAAGTGAAATACGAGTTACTAAATGAACTTCTACCTTTGTGGGTCTGCTTTAAAATCACATCTTTAAAATGATCTTCATCAGAGTTGTCCCACAGAAAAACTGATCTGTGCTATTAAAGATTTCTCAAAAATGTCCAAAGAATACTACTCAGCAAAGTATTTCAGAGAATTTCAAGCTGGGGGATTTGGATTAGCAAGACATCTCAGTTCTCCCAAACTCCTCAAGAGACATGTGCTGAAGTTAGTTGTGATGGTTGGTATTTTGACTGTCCAGGATGAGTTCCTTTTAGTTCTCAGATTACCTTATTCTCTGATAACCTCAAACACAAAACTGTAAAACTACTATTAGTGCCTATTATTGAGAAAACTGCCTTTATCAAGCCACTTCACCTATTTCGTCCACGTTCCAGCTGCCAACACTGTCTTGTTATATTGTCCACAGCTACATTATAAGGACTAGGCCACACTTAGGTGCCAGCATACTGAATGTACATAAGGATGCACAACCTGCTGGCATGCACTATATGTTCCAGGCCAAGGAGGAAATAAGAAACTCAGAGCTGGTCATGGCCTACATACTTGCTAACTGACTGTGAGTTCCATGAGAGCAGGAACATTGGATATAAAATCACCAGGAAACCTGGAGCTTAACACACTGCCTGGAACACATTATGCATTCTAATTATTTGCTGGATGAATGAATGGTCTTAATACAACATAGCATATTTCTCTAAGCCAACAGCAAACAGCATTGTTAACAGAAAAATAACTAGGAGGCTTCCCATTCAAATGAGAAATAATACATAATGGTTAGCTATTGAGGCTCTTTGTAACTAATGTTCTGCAAGTTTGAAGCCAATGTTTCTCAAAGTGAAGCCCAAGAACTGTTTGATCAAAGGTCACCTGGGTTGCTACTTAAAATTTCAGATTTCTGGGCTTCCCTGGTGGCGCAGTGGTTGAGAGTCCGCCTGCCGATGCAGGGGACAAGGATTCGTGCCCCGGTCCAGGAAGATCCCACATGCCGCGGAGCAGCTAGGCCCGTGAGCCATGGCCGCTGAGCCTGCGCGTCCGGAGCCTGTGCTCCGCAATGGGAGAGGCCCGCGTACCGCAAAAAAAATAAATAAATAATAAATTCAGATTTCTGGGACTCTTGACCCCACCCCTGACCTCTAGAACACACATACACATACATATGCATATATATGCATATAATATATATATACATATACATGCATCAACAACTCAACTCCAACCCCAACCCTTTCAGAAGTCATGCTTTGTGCAATATACAAATTTCTGTCAAATCTTCTTGACTTTTCTCCAATATTGAGTCAGCAATTGTACATGTAGCTCTACCTTTAAATCCTTCATTTGCACTTGCTTTTGCTTTTGAGCTCTTATATGGAGCAAATAGTATGTGATGCCTGAAATATCTTGACCAGACTCATTGCTTTACTTGTTCAAACTCTGTTTACTTTGCTCAAATCAATCTTGTGGGTTCAAGAATTTAAATGTGAATTCCCATTCTATATCATGAAAGCGTTTCCCAAAATCTTGCTAAATTCCTGACTCAAGATATTCTATTTAGTAATGAGTTTCTCTCCTTTAATACAATAGATTTGCATTCTGATAAATACTATCAACACTGCAGTAATTTCTCCCCAACCATCAATTCCCCTTAAGCAGAACTGTACTGAAAACAGCTTTATCCTGCTGGGGATAATCAGTAAAAGTGGCGATAGGGGGAAGAATAAAGAAAAGAACAGTAAAAGCAGATGGCAGAGCAGGCATGCAGATTTTTACCCTAAAGCCTCGGAAGAGAAACAGGAATCTGAAGGAGAACAAATGTGGAAAGGCCCTCCTGTGGCTGTAAGGAGGGGGAGAGCAGAGGTGTGTTCAGGGGGGTGTGAAGAGTGTGATTCTTTGCAGCTATTTCTCTAGGACCCTAAGGGAATAAAACGTGTAAGTCAATTACTCTGAATTATAAAATTAAAGGTATTAATAGAATCTGACCAGGAGGAATAAACTCAATATGCATGTTGTTTACATGGAAATTTTGAGAAGCTTCTAGCAAATGATAGGTGATAGGTACACAGAAAATAATTGCAGGAAAGATGTAAAATTAAAACATGTATAGTTTTCCTTTCATATCTTAATCACATAATATTTTGCCCAAAATGCTTTATTTCAGACAATACCAATCTTAAAAAAAAAAAGTTTCTTAGAGTTCGTATTCTCCTTCTGTTTCTGGCAGATCCCATCACTCAGCCTCTACTCCTGATTCACTTTTCTCCAGCAAAGTCGTCTTTTTCTATTGTTCCTCAAACATCTTGGGCTCAGTCTTGCCTTAGGACATTGACACTAGCTCTGTCCTCTGCCAGAAACATTGTTTTTCCAAAACTTCTGGCTAACTCCCCTTGAGGTTTCAGCTTAAATGAAGTCTTCTTGGTACCTCTCAGAAGTAGAATAGAAACTCCAAGAAACTTTTCTTTTTTTTTAAGATTGGTATTTTCTGAAATAAAGCATTTTGGGCAAAATTTGGTAATAATGATATCATGCTGCATCATTACTGTAGCCTGTACTTTTCTGCCATTTCCAGTTACTTAATTTTATGTTTTGCCTCACTAAGTAAGGGTATTGTTAGTTGGGAAATATTATATCTGTAGTAATTATTATTGAAGCTTTGAACAAAAATATGCTGTGTAAAGGGAAATAAAATTCTCAGTTTTTCTTTTTTTCCTTAAAAGAAATGAGGTCATTATTACCAAAGAAAAAAATACTAAAATGTTAAAAAGATTTAAATTGGATGAAACTATAAGCAAAATATTTAGAAATAGTCTCTGACTATAGTTTTTAAGTGCCATAACATATGAAATCAAGATTTGGATGCTGGCTGGAATTTGCATCTAAAAATTATAAAACAAAATAAATAGCTTAATATTATCATTTAGGCATTAAGGTAAATTAAAATACTGGACTATATAAAATAAATTCTATTATATTACTATTTAATTTTTATATATGATATTATAAAATGAATATAGTAACAAATACTGCAATAAAATTCAAAAGAAGTAAATGTTAGATTATTAGTGTAAAATGTCTATAATACACATACCTAAATTTTTGACCTGTGGAATTTAAACTTTAATGATTTGAGCTAGAGGTTATATTTTCTTTTTTAATCATATTATTCAAAATCTGAATTAATCTGGACTTGAGAATATGAATCAGTTATCCTTCAATTTAAAAAAAATTAACTTTGCAGATAAAGTTTAGTACAACTATGGTGGAACACTGCATACTGTATAAAGCTCTTTTTTCTGAGACCCAGTATTAGGCATTCTTCTGTAGCTTGAGATTTGCAGAGGTCTTCTTCTTCAAGTTGCAAGAGCATGGGGAGAAGTGAAGGGAAATAAGAAGAAGAATTTGATTCCCTTTACTGTAGTGGCTAAGAGTGGGGTTCTGGAGCCAAACTGCCTGGTTTGAATCCCAGGTCTATCACTTACTAGCTATGTGATCATTAGCGAGTTACCTCTTCTGTGTCTGTTTCCTTATCTGTAAAATGGGGATTATAGCATGACTTATTTTATAATGAAGAGAGGGTAAATTGAGTTAATGCATGTAAAGTACTTAGAATGACATAATAAATGCTCAGTAAAATATTGTTTACTATTAATTATGTGACAGTCACTTCACACATATTATTGATTGTATAATGAAGTAAGAACTATTTAGAGTATCACTTCTCAACACTGGCACTAGTAACATTTGGGGCCCAGATAATTCCTTACTGCAGGGAGTTGTCTTATGCATCATAGGAGGTTTAGCAGCACTTCTGGCCTCTACCTACTAGATGCAAGTATTGTCCCCCTGAAACTTGTGACAATCACTAATGCCTCTAGACATTGCCAAATATCCCCTGGCAAGTCCCTAGTTGAGAACCACTGGATTTAAAGTAACCATTCAGAGGTCACATCAAACATTTGAGTGAATTTGCCTAGCGTTACTGAACAAGCATAAGCTTAAGCTTTTAGACTTGATTTTTCCACTTCTAGTAAGGGAAGAAGAGATTTCCAGTTTGGTAAAACCTGCACATGTGTGAATAATCTACAGCATTATCAAAACATTGATATTTTGCATTCAATTTCTTAAAAAATTGGAAATTTTCATTAAACAGCAGCTTGGAGCAATTAACCATAAGAAACTTAGGAACATAGATCCTGTTCACCTATTTCCTCTTTTTCAGTCCTTGTTACATGCCTGCTTCACTTCTGATGAGAGCACTTTTTGTCTCTAAGCCCTAATGTTTCTTCTGTGTAAGGTTCTAAACCTTGGTGGCTTATGACTCTTCTAAGTTTCTATAAAGCTTCAGAAACCAACAGCAGGTTGAAATTACTGGTAGTATCTTATTCACCAGGTGGTATTTGTAAATTTAGGGTCTGACTCACTCAGGCCAGATGCTACCCTGCCACCCACCAGATCACTAGGAGACATTACACACATTTCCCTCGGTTACTAAATTAGCCAATGATTGTCAGCTAAGAAAAGGGGAAAAGAAGGACGGCACAGTTCAGTATTTACCTAACAGTGTCCTTATTCTTTACTGTTATCCCTTTTGAATGAATTAGGAATCTGACATTAATATAATTTGCTAAAGTAATGAGGTAAGAGGAGACAGAGGGCAGAATGGAAAGAGGTAAAGAAATTTGGGGGGAAGATAGAAATAAGGCCTACGGGAAGGAACATGGGGAAGATGATGGATCATTCCTAATGACTCTGTCCCCAGTGAGGTGGTCACAAGGAGTCTGAGCTTGTTAGAACCTCAGTCTGAAGCAAACAGAACACAATGCAAGTACTGAATCCGTTTGTACTCTGATCTCTCCCCAAGGAAGCTACCCCACCCCACCTCTGGGGAAGGAAATACCTACAAATCCTTGTTTGTTAGCAGAGGGATGATCTGGGTTGAGAGACAGTGAGATTAGACCTGAGCAAGTAATCAACCTATGCTGGATTGCTGAAATGTGCTTCAATATTTAGGGTATATGTATATGTATATATATATACATATATATATGTATATACACATATACGTATATACACATACATACCAGAAAATAGAAAGATTCAACTTTCATGGTCTTATCCAGAACTTTGTAAACTAGAATTAGCTATTTAGCTTCAGCAAGTTTGTATTTTATTTATTTATTTTTTTAAGTTATATATTTTTTTAATTAATTAATTTTATTTTTGGCTGTGTTGGGTCTCTGTTGCTGCGTGCGGGCTTTCTCTAGTTGTGGCAAGCGGGGGCTACTCTTTGTCTTGGTGCGCAGGCTTCTCATTGCGGTGCCTTCTCCTGTTGTGGAGCATGAGCTCTAGGTGTGTGGGCTTCAGGTAGTTGTGGCACACAGGCTCAGTAGTTGTGGCTCACGGGCTTAGTTTCTCTGCGGCATGTGGGATCTTCCCGGACCAGGGCTTGAACCCGTGTCCCCTGCGCTGGCAGGCGGATTCTTAACCACTGCGCCACCAGGGAAATCCAAGTGTGTATTTTATAGTTTCAAATTATTTTGGTTTTGAATTACGTAATGAACGTACATCATAACCTTTTCAGTACACAGAGTCTTTAAATGTCTTAATCTGGCATTGTGATAAAGCAGACAGCTTAAAGTGGGTCCTATTTGTGCCCCATGACCTCGCTTTCTGATTACAGCTCAGTAAAAAAAAAAAACAGGAATGGAAGCCTGGCTCAAGGAGAAGCAAATAATAGACCAACTTTTTCTCAAGAATTTGATTTAGGAGACCAGATAGTCTAGTGTGTTAATTACAGGCATTTAAACTAGGAGTCTACTAGGAGCAGGGGTCCAGGAGTGGTGCCATGACAACCCAGTCATGAGTCAACTTAACTTTAGGGGAGTAAATACTAAGAGTCTTGTATAGGAGTCCTGTCTCAGAGAGGACAGTAGAATAGATGAATAGAGACTAGAAACCATGCAGACCCACGAACAGAGAAAAATGAGCATCTACCTAATGATTTTTCCATTTCCTAGGACTCCAATAATTATTTTATACTCTCAGTTGAACCCTTGTTTTTACTATTCAAATAATATTTACTATTTTAATATTTATCATTTAAAGAATTTTCTCTCTCTTATAAGAAAATGATACGTAAGACATCTTCATTTCTCATGACTGCTTTAACTATGTTTTACACTATAACATTTCCAAGCTGGTAATGATACTAGGTCTCTGATGGTCGGTCTTTCTTTCAAGAGTGATCAACTGATTCATTGCTTGTCTCAATTAAAGTCTGGCTACCGGGAAGAAGATTTTTAATTTTAAAATTGAATTTGAACATGTGTATGTTGAGTATGTAGCCTCCACTTCATCATAGTTGCTATTGTCTTCTATGCTTATCTGTCTGGCCCTGGAGGATGCTGACTTTGAATTCACATCTCTTGTTTTAGGGCAATTATTTTATCTTCAATATCAAAATATATTTACTTTTAGATTCTTTAACCTGATAAAACATAGCAACCAATTACAGAATATTTAAAATAGCAGCTTTTCCACATGACCATAATAACAATACAAGGAACAATAAAAGCAGCGTTTGTTGAGAGTTTAAAAATGCCAGCACTGTGCAATATGCTTTGCTTAAGCAAATCTTTAACTAAATTAAAGATCTTTAGGGCTTCCCTGGTGGTGCAGTGGTTGAGAGTCCACCTGCCGATGCAGGGGATACTGGTTCGTGCCCTGGTCCGGGAAGATCCCACATGCCGCGAAGCAGCTGGGCCCGTGAGCCATGGCCGCTGAGCCTGCGTGTCCAGAGCCTGTGCTCCGCAACGGGAGAGGCCACAACAGTGAGAGGCCCGTGTACCGCAAATAAATAAATAAATAAAAGATCTTTACAAGTTCCATCCTTTAAAATAATAACACTATAAGGATAAGGTTTGATTTTATAAGAAATTAGAATTTTTTGAAATTAGACCTTTGTTGCTCTATAGAATCTCATCAAATCTGGGTATTCCTTTTATGAAGTGCCTATTACATTTCACAGCTATCAAGGTTTTTTCTTTGTTTTTTGTTTATTTTCTTTCTCAAGTAAGCTACTCTCCTTCTCCTACTCCTTATTTCTTTAGACTTGTTCTCTCTTATTTCTAAGGAGAAGTCAAATTAAGCCATTTATGTAAAAGAGGCTAGAGTCATTTCAAAAACTTTTTTGTTAAAAGAAACAGTGAATTTTATTTCTCTATCCTCTTTCACAATTAAATAAGCAACAATTATAATGCCTTTTACTTTACCAAGAAATTCAATAGACTGAAATCGCATATATGTATACATTTTTACTGCTCATTTTTTTCTGTCTTGATAAAAGCTAAAGAGAGGAATCCTACAAGTAAATCAGCACAAATTTTCTTTCTTCTAAATTGTAATCATCATCTGTAGCTGTAATTCCTTAGTTTTCTATAAGGGACACAAAGGCAGAAAATTAATTATTAAGAGAACAAAGTCATAACAACTACAAAACAAAACAATGATATAGAAATATTATCTAAACATCACTCTGGCAACTGACATAAGAGAAATTACTGTACTAGGTAGTGAGATTCACATCCAGATTGCCCCTTCATAGGAGCACAGCCATCTCATAATCATAAGGAATATCAGTAGTGGACAGTTCACATCTGTACCCTTCACTAAGCATTGCCCTTAGGCAATCTAAGAGGAACTAACTCTCCCAAGGTTTTGCCTCCATCAAGAGGGCAATCGTTGGCCTATGACTGGCTAATATAAGGATACAAAGGCACTATCTTTGCCTCATTTTGGCAAAATCGTTCTCAGTAGGACTGGCAAAGGACTCATTTTAGTGTTGACAAATAAAATACAGCATGCCCAGTTGAATCTGAATTACAGGTAAACAACAAATATGCTTTTAACATATTTCTCAGGGAAATACTTGGGAATTACTTCTACTTAATACTGTTCACTGTTTATCTGAAATTCAAATTCAACTGAGAATCCTAGTTTTTTTTGTTTGTTTGTTTGTTTGTTTGGTTAAATGTAGCACTGTATCTAAGTTGCATCCACACTGTAGGTAAGCATACCTCTGCCAGTTCTGCCTTCCTCACTTCCTTATAGGTGAGTATCCCAGGAGCATTCCAGTAAACATTTTGTACTTTTCTATCCCAAAGCCTATTTCAGAGGAACTCAGTGTAAGGCAGGAATATTTCCCAATACTGCTCAAATGAAGACTTTTTATACATTTATTTTGAACTAACATCTGCTCTTATGCTTCCATTTTAATAGCATTAATTAGCCTTAAGCTAATTAGCCCATAAGCTATAATTCAAATACTGAGGCTCTAAGACTTACTCATAAAATATTATTTCCTCTTTCTTAAAAATGAAGTAAGAGTTAGACTAATAAAAACAATGCTGAATTTGGTTGTACATATATATATATATATATATGTTTATATATATCACACCACCTTACTTATCCAAGATCAGCCTTCTGACAAATTCACTCTCTAGAACCAAGTTCTGAAGTTACCAATGTGAAAAAAGGATTTATTTACATAAACATTGTATCACAATTCCCTTGCATGTTTTACTCTTTTAGGTCAAATACAGAAAATATATTTCTTCTTGTTACCTACTGCAATCAATTGGTATTGCTTGTGATGCCACATGTAGGACACTTGAGAACATATCTGTTTTTAGTAGAACAATCAGGCAAACAATTAAAAATATCTTCAATAGGAGTATTGGATCTAGGAAAGGGGTTAAGTAAGAAACAATACATGTATTTATTTGCATTGCCTCTGCTTTTTAAAATTTATAGGCTATTCTTCCTCTGTTAAAAACTCTAAAATTTCTCAATGATTTTAGGATTAAATATAAATCTTTTCCATGGACTACACATTTGTGAATAACTTATGTAATTTCTCTCCTTTCCTACCTCTCTAGCTCCATCTCATGCCATGTATCTCTTGGCCCTCTATGTCTAGCCATACCAGCCTTCTTAGAGGTCTTTTTATGCATCACAAAGTCTTTAACCATGATTCCATCTGGGAATTTGCTGTCCCTATTGTTCTTCTTCTAACTAATTTTTATTTATTTTTTTGATCTCAACTAATATGTTCCTTCTCTTAAAAAGCTTCATCACATGAACTTGATTAGGTTAGGTCTCATAGCATCTCTAGGACTTCTCAGCACTGTGATCAGCCATTATGTTGTCTGCATTATATACTAAGCTACAAAGGACAGGTTCCAAAGTACACTATCTACTGAAAGCCTAAAGGAGTCTTTATTTTAGACCTCTACTCTGGGTTTCATTAACTCTGAGAAACACTATTTTCCAAGTTCATTTTTCAGATTTTCTAACCTGAGGCAAACTAGAAGCTACGAATAGATATAAAGTAGAAAGGGAATATTAGAATTAGGTACAGCAGTGAAAAAGAAAGTCAGTCAAAAAATGAATTAGAATGCAAACTCAAAAAGAACACACATCCTGATTTAATGAGGCTTTTTGGTAGTTGAATTTTTTTTTGTAAGTTTAATTGGAGAAAGTCATACTTGTTTATAATAAAGTTAAATATTATAACAAAAAACAAGGCAGTGACCTTTATATACGTTTTGGTAGTAGTCAGATAAATTATTTTGTTAATGAACAAAATAAAAATCTAAAAAAAAAGGACATATAGGAAAAGCTAGTAAAGCTTTACAGCATGGTTCTCTGAAATATTAATAAGTGAAGGTATATATACCAACAATAAATGATTTGAGAGATTTTAGTCCAAGGGCCAATATGGCTCCAGAAACTCTTTAAGGATTCATTAAAATTTCAAGCAAACAAAGTAGTTCATTTAATTGATTTTTATGCATGTTTTTACTATTTATGCTAGTTCTGACTTAACCTACACATCAAATACGCTACAATGAAAAAGGAAAAACTCAAATATATTTTGTTTCCCAAACATAAAAGAAATAAATTTATTAAGTATATATTAAAGTCCAGAAAACATTTTTGGTACTTACTACACCTGTCTTTATGAATAAATAGATAACCTAATATAAACCCATAATTCAAAATCTCTTATCATTTGTGGAACAAAGTATGGTAGTCTAATAATTTAAGATATTAAACAGTGCATACCTCTGTCTCTGCTGCAACTCCCAACTCCCAGCCCTGGTTTGCACTAGGAGACTTGGGTTGCCACTTGATCAATAAAGAATGATTATTAAAAGTGAATCAGAGAACAATGATTTCAAAACCCATAAGTCTAGATTTAAGACATTAGGAATTTGAACAATATGTCTGTTCTCCTTCCTAGCTAGATAACACGGGCTCCAAATTGAGGAGGGAAGCCTGAAACAGAATTTTGTTGGTCCTGTAACAATTCAAGGCCTTTGTCAGCAATCACAAAAACGAATAATCTTCACTTGGAACAAGATCCCTTTTCTTTCACTGGGAGAGTAAGTGAAATTTCTACACATATCCCACAGAGTTGATAGTCACCCGAAGAAAGGACACAGAGATTGCTAACTGAGAGGATGACACAAATCATTAAACATCAAACCAAGAACATTCAGCCAAGATGCTGAACAAAATCATCTGCAGGTTATGTTGTGAATGCACATATTTTCTCTCAGACCAGATAAGGGGAGAATGCTACAGACCTGAACCACTGCTTTAACGTGTAATATCCTAATCAAATCACCCTAATACATCTAGTTGTTTGCTTTCAGCAAATTCCTCACCGGTCCATAAAATAGGCTTTCTCTCTTTTGCCTTGAACAAAAAACAATTTTCAAAATGCATGACATAGAGGGACTTCCCTGGTGGTCCAGTGATTAAGACTCTGCGCTCCCAATGGAGGGGGCCTGGGTTCGATCCCTGGTCAGGGAACTAGATCTCGCAGGCCACAACTAAGACCCAGGGCAGCCAAAAAAAAAAAAAAAAAAAAAAAAGGCACTCTATCCTTTGGGCTTCCCTGGTGGCGCAGTGGTTGAGAGTCTGCCTGCCGATGCAAGGGACACGGGTTCGTGCCCCGGTCCAGGAAGATCCCACATGCCACGGAGCGGCTAGGCCTGTGAGCCATGGCCGCTGAGCGTGTGTGTCCGGAGCCTGTGCTCCCAACAGGAGAGGCCACAACAGTGAGAGGCCCGCGTACCACAAAAAAAAAAAAAAAAAAAAAGCATGATTGGAAAAAAAAAAACTCACCAAAACAATAAACTCTAAAATTTGACAATATCTTTAGCAACTCTGTACATTATTAGTTACTTCAATGTCACAAATGGCTAACAAATGGCTTCCGCTTGTGGATAGAGAAAAACTGCTCTAATTGATGTTTTAGATGCTAACTAAAATCCATTGTTTTCCAAATATGCAACATTTTTCCCTTATCCTAAAAATCTCATTTGACAACTGTACATGGACTCCTATCTGAAACTATAAAATGGTTGGAATCTTATTAAATTTAATTGTATGCCTGATTAAAATCATGCCTAGCTTAGCATTAGAGGCACTTTTGGTGAGAAGACAACATAAGCTGAGAGGGTTTGAATTGTCAAAATAATGTAAAGATTGAGTGCCGTTTATAATATCATCCTTATATAGATGTATGCTTTATTGTCCAAAAGTGACAGGAGGATACTGCTATTACTACGACTACTGCTGCTGTTACTATTGCTACTATTACTACTACCAGATGACACTTATTGGGTACTTACTAGATACTGACATTCTTCTGAGCAACTTTGCATATATTAACTTAGTCAATACTGAAACAGGTATCTATTATTCACCCCATTTTCAAATGAGTAAATATAGACACATAGGTCTATATTTACTAGACGGCACACAGGTGCCATCTCTTGCCTGTGACAGCTTAAGTCTGGACAGAGCATCAGAATCCTTTTCAACACAGAGATTTAATTAAGTCTCTGTCAAAAAGAGTAGTTTCATGAAGTAAAATCTGTTTATCAAGGCTGTTCTAATGATGCATTCCTTTTTGCTCAATGGGCTTTATAATCAATGTCTTCATATCTGAAAAACTTAATCTTTGGGGTTCTTCCTGAACTTTCCCAATGAGAACATTTTGAGTCTTGGAGTGTCAAGGAGGCAACAGAAATACAGAAACAAAGTGCCTAAAACAGTGACTATCAGAAGATAGTGCAAACCAATTGTCAAAATCATCAAAAGATGGTGCTTTTTTATATACAATTAATATAAATCTGCTTCTTAGTCTTGGATTTTCTTCTGTTTTATATGTCATATCTTTCTACATACTCTCCTTGAACAAAGCAATATGATTTAATCTGCCTCTGGTGCTGAAACACCCTCAAGTTCTTAGAAAAATTGAAGAGCAGATTGGGAAATATATTTAAGTAGTTTCCATGCAATTGCTGTATAATTTTCATGACTCTTATGTCTTTTTACCTGATTAAGAATATCCAGTAAGTCTATATTTTTAATATAAGACTGTTAAGAAAAAAAGTTAAAAATGATCTATTAGAAATCTAGTAAAAGACACCTTTTATTACAATGTACTTTTTTTTTTTTTTTTTAATTTTGGCCACACCTTACAGCTTGAGGGATCTCAGTTCCCTGACCAGGGACTGAACCCGGGCCACAGCAGTGAAAGTGCTGAATCCTAACCACTAGACCACCAGGGAACATCCTATAATGTACTTCTTAATAATTATTCCAATATTGTATAATCTCAAAGAGTAAATTTACCATTTCATTATAAAAACAGCCCCCAAAGTAACACATTCGTTAGTAAAGGAAAAAATACTTCCCTTCAAAAATGTTTAATTACTTATTTATTATCGAGAAATATGATTTGATACCAGAGCTGACATTCAGCTTTCCTTAGTGGTGAGGGGTCACTCTTAGCTTTGTGGGCCAGTTACACAGAACAAGCTAACAGAAAATGAGAAAATGAAAACTAGCCGCTTGTTTTATAAAACAGTCCATTCAAAGAAAAATAAAGAACACTTGACTCTGTCTAGAACTGGAAAATATGCTATCAGTTCCAAAATTAAAAGTAAATAAGACTGCTATTTTTTTGGTTATGGTTGCTATAGTTACTGTGGACATTCATATGTAAAGGTATTTCTCTCTCTTTTTTTTCTTCTGAGTTTAATTTCTTAAGTGTTCTGCTCCAGCATGCCTTTTAATTATAATTTGCTTCTTGATCAAGTTTCTATGCATGCCAGCTACATGGCTTTGCCCTCAACAGGCATACCGAAAAGGGTCATGAAAGGGACATACCGAAAGAATGATCATGAAACAAGGGACGTGAAAGAGTAAAGTTGTGGTATGAGTACAAAGTAAAGTAAAGGGATGGGCTTCCCTGGTGGTGCAATGGTTAAGAATCCACCTGCCAGTGCAGGGGACACGGGTTTCATCCCTGGTCCAGGAAGATCCCACATGCCGCAGAGCAGCTGGGCCCATGCGCCACAGCTGCTGAGCCTGTGCTCTGGAGCCTGCAAGCCACAACTGCTGAAGCTCACATGCCTGGAGCCCATGCTATGCAACAAGAGAAGCCACTGCAATGAGAAGCCCGTGTACCGCAACGAAGAGTAACCCCCCGCTTGCTGCAACTAGAGAAAGCCCACGTCCAGCAACAAAGACCCAACTCAGCCAAAAATAAATAAATAAAGCCAAAAAAAAAAAAGTAAAGGGAAAAATGCTTTACATTTGTACAACAAGTTTTAATTAGCAAAATCCTATATACATATGCCAATTAAATGTTTTAAGAACTTTGACAGCCTGGTAAGAAATAATACCTTCCCATTTAATAAACAAACACAAAGGAAAGAAAAAGTGAAATACCTTAGGGTCACTCAGTGTAAAGAGATGGAATAAGGAACAAGATTTTATAGATTAGTTTTCTTTTTCTTTAGAAAATTCAAGGAAAAACTAATGAGCGTTAAAAAAGGTATGGCTTTATTATCTTTATTTTTAGTGGGAGGATTATTTTCATTTTATCTTATTGAAAAAAAAAAAGCCTACTTTGATTTGTTTTCTCTCTTGCTTTTCCAAACAACCCAATTCTCATTTTCTAGTGCCAATTTTCATTTTTCAGCCAATTAGTATTTTGCTCTCGGGACCCAAAGTTTCCTTGCACTTCTGTTTATCTATTTCATAATACTTCCAGGGCAATTCCTGGGATAGTTATTTGATGAAGAGGCAACAGAGGGGAGAGAAATGAATAAAGCTAAAGAGAATTAGAGGCATCTTTTTCATTAGTATAATCTGGATCTCTTTGTAAGCATCATATATTCACATCCAGAGTAGAAGCAAATTTTAATTTCTTTTACTTTTTGAAATGATCGTGTCCTCTCTATAATTAATTTGGAAACAACAATCAACAAATTATTTCCTTAACTCAATAGGAGAAATAAATCTTGCGCCTATCTTTTTGGAGGACTTATCTCCCAAAGTACAGTTTAATTCTACAAACCATAAATTATAACAACAAAACACAAATGCATTCACATACATCCATACAAGCACACAGATATCAAACAAATATAACATCCCAATCCTGAAAATAAACAGTATATTTGAGGAAAATGGAGATTTGTTTTAGCCTGGAGAGATGAATCGAAGTCATATCCAAATCCAAGTTTGAGGATACTCCATTCTGTTTTCCCACTTCCCTTTAATTATCTTAAGACTTTCTTCTGAAAGTAGGTATCTTATCTTATGATCTTTATAAGATATGCCTAGATTTTTAAAAGTGGACAGAAGAAAACTCAGGATATACTCTTACCATACATACGGGACAAAAGGTATATATATATATATATGTATATACATATACGTACGTATATATACACACAAATACACACACATAAGACAGACCACTCCTACTATGTGAGAAGAAGGATATAACCAAATTTCAAATAATGTTGTCAACAGGAAGATGTTTGAGAAAGAAACATGGCCAAAGAAGCAAATGAGTACTAGTTAAAGATTTTCCTAACTCTTCTTTAAGAGGTTTATCAGTCAGTCTGAACTTACTGTGCAAAGGAAGAAATAACCCCCTTCCCCATCACTGCCTTCAAACATGATCATTGGGCTATCTTTTCCCCACTCCTTGACAGTAACTTCAGCTAATCTCCAGCTATGTAATAATTTTCAAAAGATTTTTAAACAAAATTTTAACTTAAACAAATTTAACTTGGGTAAATGTATTTTCAGGTTTTAAAACGTCTGGTTGAATGTACATTAAAACTGCACTCTCATAACCAAATCAAAACATTCTCCCTCCTCACTATGGCCCCTGTAGCTCAGAACTGATATGCAACAGGAAGAGATGTGGTCTATTCTGCCACTGTTCCTTGCTTATCCAGCGCTTTTTCTTTTGTTGTTTCCTTAGGATCGTAGCAAGAATAACAGGAAGATTATAGCAGAAAGAATGAAAAGAGCAGAAAGCTTTTTAAGTAATATGACCTTTGCTTTCTTGAGAGACAGACTCTCAAATTCCAGTTTTGTCAGAGCACATTTGTTAAGTTCTTTGGATCTCAGTGCCTACCTATTCTCTAACCTGGACAATCTGTTCTCCAGCTGACTTCCTGCAACTGCCTGCCACTGGATTCAAGCTGAGGATACAAGCTTCTTACATTTATAGCATCTACTTGACCTACACGATATTTGCTCATCCAAAATGCGCTAGTGCAATCTGACAGCTTTTATCTTTCCTGACTCTGCCATCACAAACTATCTCAACAGCCTTCAGAATTTTGAAAGCAAGAATCAGGTACCAAGACTTATCTGGCTATGTTTGGTTTCATCCTCAAACTCTTGAGGACACATATCAAACTTTCCTAAAACCATCTCATCATGTATGGTTCCATTGCTAAGTTCTACAATTCAACAGGAGAGTGATACCTCATTCTCTCCTTGAAGTCACTCTAATTTCTTTGAACTCTCTTCTTACCTGGCCATAGGATGGAAGTTTAGTTCTCCCTCCAAAGGATGAAATGATTAAAAGCACTCTCATTAGGGCAGACAACTTACTTTCTACATGATTCCTCTTTGAATAGCTGGTCCTCTCTTTACATAAGACCATAGTTGAGGTAGGTGAACATTCAGGAATCACAGAATTCATCTGGGGATTTTTCTATTAAATCCTACAAAGACTTGTCCACTTTTAAAAATCTAGGCGTGTCCATCATTTATATGGAATTAAAAATTCTGAGACATGAGAAAACATTCTGCATATCTCCTATGAAAATTATAAATTATAGACAGAAAAAACTGATCAATTATAAAAGGAGTCAATATCAATCTTCAGATGACACTAAACTGGGAGTGATAGACAATATTATAAATAGGTATAAAAATTCAACATAATCTCAGTTTAAAACAAGGGCCTAAACAAACTTGAGGAAGTTTAACAGTGGAATGGGAATGACTCAAAGAAGACTAGGGACAAAGGAGTATACGTGTTATTAAGTTACAAGTACAATTGGGGTCAACAGTTTGAAATAGCTGCTAAAAAAACAAACTCTCCTATTATGAGGTTCTATTAATATAAGCAAAAAAAACAGTGAGAACAAACAGTCTTGTTATATTTTATAGTTGCCTCCAATCTGGTGAAGTATTTTTATGAGGTACTGCTATCTATTACATTACAAAAAGAGTTTGCTGATCTCTGCACTAGTGAATTTTCTTGTATGTACACTGAAAGATATTTCCATACATCTGTGACTAATAACTATATTTACAGGCAACTGTTTTGAAGGTTTAAGGTAAGGAGAATGAGGTCAATTTGGAAGCAGTGGGGGAAAAATGCTAATGCTGGGCTTTGAATTTTATGGATGCAATAGTTGTTCTTTATTTTTCAAGTAAATATACTTTTAAAATACCATGCTTTTTAGCTGTTTTGTTTAAACTATCTTCATCCTCTTTGTCCAGTGAATAGCCATTAAGATTTCACTCAGGTTGATTCTAGATTCTACATAAAATTAATAACTTTACAGTGTGTCTCAAAAAGAAGTAGAATTTACTTTTAGATGCAAATGCTAGTTTTGATACTGTAAAAATATTCTGCCTATAGTAATCATTTTACTTTTTATGGGTAATTGGACATCGGGAAACGATTTAGTATATGAACCACAAATAGACTTGTTCTTAGATTATCTAAAAAAATGTTTTCCACCCTGCACCATAAAACCTGACCTGTTTTTAAAGTCTTGGTTGTCTCAAAGATGAGATGTAATTATAGTAAAGGGCAATTTGACTGGGGAGAAAAAAACTCTGGTTTTTTTTTAAAGAATGGATGCTGGCAATTGAATGTCTACTGTTTATTCAAAGGTTATAGATCAGCAGCCAGATGTGGCAGAAAGTTGGCTGATTATTCTTCATTTACAACAAAAACGATGCTGTAGTTCATGAACGGAGGTTTGTTATACCAGTAATAAGTAAAAGGAAGATGAATGCCTTTGCATTTTTTCCACATGCAAATAAGCTATTTGCAGGTGGCTTTTAGACAGGAGGTAAAATATCATTAAAAAACTGGGTCAAGTTTTTCTGTGCTTAAAAATTAACAGCCAGGAAAACCTTAAAGTTTATTATGCTATTTCCCAAGTAAATTGAATACCAAGTCACTTAACCTTTTATACTTCAGTTGCTATGAAAATTCTTCCCCTTTTGATTTGATCAATAATTAGGAAATTCTAGGTGATTCTAGATATATTTCTTTAGCATCTATCTCTCTAATGTGATGTCAAATTGCATCTGCCTTCTTTAATTTAGAGAATCAAATTCTTAAAATGGCATTAAGCTTTTAATTTGAAATACCCTTCTTGAGCCATACTTTTCCCCCCCATATTCCCTTTATATAGGTTATCCATTTTTTAAAAATCCCATGTTTATAAATATTTATAAACACTGATTATCATTTTGGCCCATGCTTTTATTAATCTATTCAATAAACAAAAATATCACATTATGAAAAATAAAGACCTAGTCATAACATTGTTCTACACCAGGAAAGAATAGTTAAGGGAAGTTTATGTTGAAAAAAAACCACACACACACATACAGGGATGACCAGCATCACAAGACCATTACCAAATACCCAGCTGTGACATCTACACTCCTTGTGGCCTTAGACATATCTCACCCTTGTTTTTTAACCTCTCTTTCATTACTTGTAAAAAGAATTTGCTAGTAAGAGGTATTCTAGCTCTAACAACTCTGACTGTAAAATTAAACATGTAACTCATGAAATGTGTTTTAATTTTATCTGAATCATTTTGAAATAATTAATCATTTAACAATACACAACTGTCTAATCATATTCTGATACAGTGTTGTATTCTCAATCTCTTTTCACTTCCCTGTTTTCCCCAAGACTCATGGAGGCGGGCAAAGAATATCAATGTGTAGTAATTCAAATTTTCTCATTCATGAATCACTTCAGCAGGGCAAAGGACATTAAAGCTATTTTCATTGCATTGCTTCTTTCACTATACCCCAATTAACAGTAAATTCAACTAAATCACGACAATACCAGCACTGCAATTTTTAAGAAACTAAAGACATAAGACTACTATCAAACTCAATGTGTCCTTTATCTACAATGAGAATGGTCATGAGTCAGCTCCTCTGACCCTCTGGCCAGCCTTCTACAGTCACAGATTCTCAACCTTCTAATTGAGTTCTATCTTGATATGTGAGAAACAGCTGTGGATGAGCCATTGGAGCACGGTTTAAAAATTCCTGGCATTGCAATTCACGATTCAGCAAGTTATTAACCCACAGAAATCTGTCCACAAAATTCAGTGAGGTAAACTAAGTAAAAAAAGACCTGTATCAATAAACACTTGCTCAATTGAAATTTGTAATTTTAGCATTCCATGTCTTTACAAATTTGAGAATCCTTATCTACTCAACACATATTTATTGAGTTTGCAGGATATGTTTTATAATGGAAAGATAAGAAATAATAAGCAACAGTGACTGACAGACAGGGAAACCTAGAGACACAGAAGCAAGAGTAGATTTATTGATTAAAGAAATAAGCTTGAGGTAGAAGGAGATTAAAGCTTAAATGAGAGCATAGAGGGGGTTCAAGAGAGAGAAACATGTATTTCCCTCCATCTACTTTCACCATCAAGGGAATTAATAGCATATTCAATGATGAATATATTAATCTATCATGGAGAATTTATTAAAATGATGACCTCTCAGGTCATAGCAAAAATATCTATAATAAAAACAAGTAAAGAGGGGTTGCCCTAAAAAGTGGTATTAAATTTTCCTGTTTGTCTCACTGCTATATCAGACTTCATGGCCATGTACTTAGGTAAATTCTTCTTCTAGCAGAAATTTCTGGGGTGTGGTATCTGGTGGACTGTGGAAATCAAGGGGACGGGTAAGGAAGAAAATCAGGTTCTTTGATCTTAAGATTTGACTACATTGGACTTGGGATCTTTGAAATCTTGGGGGAAAATAATGCATTCAACACTACAGAAAGTCTTGGTTATACAATAGGTAGAAGCTACAACTCACTTTTGAAGGTATGATATTCTTTTTAAAAAGTACTTTAAAGATCATTTGTTTATGGAAAGGAATAGTAAAAACCCAATTCTGGGACAGGGAATTTCGTCATAATTATGGGTATAGTCGCCTGCCTTCAGAATGAAGTTGCATCTCTGCAGATTGTTTTATTTTAGAAAAACAAAATGTTTTTTGTTCTTTAACTAGAGTGTTGGAGGCCTAAACAATAATGAAAAACACACACCTAGTCTCTGTCCTCAGAAAGTTTAAATGTCTAGTAAGAGACTTGGACATTAAGCAAAGAATTGCACAATTAAGTATTTAACTGTTCCTGTGGTAAATACCAAGAAGAGAAAGCCCAGTTTATTAGTTTTTGTCTTTGCTCTTGTTTTTTTTTTTCCACCAAATTTGTAGTAGCGAAATACTATTCCCAAGTTTTATCCTGCACCAGGTTGCCTGTTATCAGCTCATCTCTTCCAACTTCTAAAGTATTCTTGAACTGTAAGGGAGAAACGTGGCAACTACATTTCCTAGGATCTCAAGGCAACAGTTCCAGGAGAGATTATGCTAATGAGGAGCTCTAACTGAGATGCCTGAGGCATAGATAAGAGGGTTAAGGCATTTTTCTAGTAATCTCCTGTTGGGTTTGACAGGTACCTGAAATCATTGGTAGCAACTTCCCTACAATTCTTGCATTTCTGGTTTCATGAAAATAACAGAATTTTTTTCCTTTCTTCACCCACACAGACCTTCCAATCATTAGTTAAGATTCCAAATCCCTATATTAAACACCTTTTTTACTTGAAATATATGCTGTGGGATATTTTTCTGATATAATTTTGCCTGCCTGATACATACTCCTAGCGCTAAATGACTTCATACTCATCATCTGAAGTACCTTGGGAAATAGGATTTCTTCCGGATTTGATGGTGGAAAACATAAAGAACTATAATTTAATGAACATCTATGTGCCAGGATACTTACATACACTATTCACGTAACCACACAGATGCATCAACAACACAGCTCGGCCCGTGAGCCGTGGCCGCTGAGCCTGCGCGTCCGGAGCCTGTGCTCCGCAACAGGAGAGGCCGCACAGTGAGAGGCCCGCATACCGCAAAAAAAAAAAAAAGAAAGAGTCTTCTTACCCGGATTAAATGAGGAGGCTTGATTCGTTTTTCTCTGATTCTTCTTAGGCCCTATATTTCCATAAATAAGCTAGGGCATAAAGTATTCGGTATAATGATACAAATGTCAGTTTTCAGCTCTTTTCTAGCTATATTTTTCTTCCAGAGAAGTTGCCTGTTACTAAGGGCTTGACTGTAATAAGCGTAGGGCGGGCACGCAGCCGTGAGCACGAGACCTCTAGCACGCTTCCCTTAGCGCGAAATTGTTATCGCGAGACTATTAGAGGTCCTGCTCCACCAATAGTCGGTCACGCAGGGGTCCTCCGGGCAGAGAATACCGTGAACGACGGATCTCCGCCTTCTTCCGGGACCCTCCAGGCCCTACGGACTGAGGCTGCCAAGGGAGCTGGGGGTCCAGGGACGGGCTGAGAGCTGTGTCCTGCAGAGTTCCAGAGCCCTCGCCAGGACTGCCCACTGGCGGGGAAAGGCCTTGAAGCAGGGCCAAACCTCTCCCCCATCCCCGCCTCCGGTCCTAATGGCGGTGGCAGTCTCCATGGGCCACATTCCGTGGGACCTGGCCTCTGTTTAAGAGGCCTGGGGAGCCTGAGGTCTGGCTGGGTCCTAGCGCCTGGCTGCCTCAGTGATGATGCTGGGCAGGGTCTGGAGACCTGGCCCTGAGAACACCTCCAGCTGAGATCTGCTACTTCAGCCGGACTTGGGTACTGGTGGGAGGACTCAGACTGGGTGATGGTCCAATGCTCCCGGGCCGTGTAACCAGCTTGCGCAGGGACCCCCCCCCCCTCCTCTTAGCCAGAGCCTGGACCTTGGAGGGTGAAAGTTGAGCTTTGGGACCTTGCCCTTTCTCGTCAGAACAGAGAATAACATTCGTTTTGGTGGAGGTTTACAGGAACATCATGACCTGACCTCAAGAATAGAGAAGGATCTGACACCAGGAAGTTTGCAACAATTAACCACGCCCCTCCTTTACCTTTCCTATAAAAGGGCTTTGTTGAAAGCTTTTGGGGAGTTTGCGGCTTTTAAGGCATGAGCCACCGGTCTCCTCGCATGGCCCTGTGATAAACCTTTCTCTGCTCTAAACTGCAGCATTTTGGTATCGTTGGGCCTCACTGTGCTTCAGGTACACAGACTTGCACTTGGTAACATGACTATTAACTACATGTCAATACTTCAAAATCCAGTTTGTAAACTGATATTGAGCTACATCCTTTTATATCCAGATATACACTGAACTGTTTCCTGTTGTATTTCTAGGCCAATATTTACAAAAACATTATTTTCCTCCAAACCTTTTTCCTTTGTCAACTTTCAAGATCCTACAAAAGATACCACTGTTTATTCAGTTATTTATATTTAATTGTTTTAAACCATATTTAACTTTTTTCTCTTCTTTATTCACCATTTCCTGTTATCTCAGCTTTGAGATTCTTCCCATTAACGTTTTATAAAGCTGTTACTGAGGTAATCATTGGACAGTTATATGCCATTTGAATAAATCAGAAACATGAGACTACTAATAAACAACTGGTGTCTGTGAAATTTGTGTGCATAGATGCAAGTAAAGATGATTATTATTGTCAGGGACTATCATGGGAATTATTTCAAAAGTGGTAATGAACTTTCATTGATCCATCTGTGTGTACACTGTCAACAAGTTCTCTCAAGGCCACATCTTAACACAGTGATATACACAAAGTGATAAAATTTTTAGGGCACTTCCAAGGTCTGTGCTAAATGCTTTAACACTTTCAATCATAATGTATTATATGTTCTTTACATAATACTATGAGGAAGCTATTGTCCCTACTTAGACAATGAAGTGCTTAAGGAATTGATCCAAGATGAGTAGCAGAATGATTTCATAAGTAGGCAGTCTGACTCCACGGTACATACACAATACACCGTATTGGACTGTGTCCCTAGTTCTTTTGTCTTAGGATTCTGAAACCAGTGGATGGTCTAAGGGATCAAGAGGGAAATTTTTCTTCCTTCTTGTGGTAGACTCCAATGTTTTTCGACAATTCAGGTTCTTTTCAAGGTCATCTCTACTTATCATCTGGTCTGTGGCCATCTATGAATGAACAAGCCTACAGGTGCACGGTGGTGCTGAACCTGTGATCTTGGTTCCGTCATCACTCTTCTCTCCCATCTTCAGTCTATCATCAAATCCGACATATTAATATATGTTAAATTTGCATACTTCTTTCTACCCTCGCACCGTCATTAATTTATTTCAGACACTATTTCTCTTGCCCTAGTTTCTGTAATAGACTCTGACATTTTCCCTTGCCTCTAGCCTAACTCATTTAATCTGTTCTCCTTAGTGCTCTCTGAGCCTTCAAATCCGCAAATAGGGTCATGCTAACCCCTGCTAAACCCTTTGCCTGGTTACTTTCATGATAAGGTGGGGCCCTTCATGATTCAATTCTAACTTATTACTCTATTCTTATCTTCACAGTTTATGCACTCAAATACTACATTACATTCTGTATTTTTCTCAAAGCACTTGCTGTTCCATTTTTCTGAAAACTTTTCCCCTTCCTCACACACCTCCTCTTTGGAAAACTCCTACATGACCTGCAATTCTTAGGTGAGAAATCACTTCTCTCAGGAAGCCTTCCAAGTCTGGGTCCATTGCTTCTATTAGGTGTTCCTTTTACTTTTAGTATTACTATTCCTGTAATAGCACTCATCGAATGTGCTTAATTGCATCTTAACACGTGTTTATCATTAAACAGAGATCTTTGAGAACAGTGACTAAATGGTTTGCTCATAGAGTGTAGCCTAGAGCCAGTTGCATACTAGATACTTGTAAAGTACTTGTATTGAATGAATGAACAAATAAAATACAGGGAAAAAAATGAAATGTTCACTTGGCAAAGATCACTACTTTTATACAGTCATATCTTCCTTAAAGCCTGAGGCTAATTTTGGATACTGAAGTTCATTATCATAGATTTCTGTATTTTTATTTCTGTAAGGGACATTAGAGGCGGGCAGGTTCAAAAGGTCCAAATATCTAGTCACCTTAAAAATAGTTCCAGCATTTTACAAAATCCTAAAGATATTGACCATTTATTTACCAACCACTCCCCACTGCTCACCCAAAGCTACACAGATCAACAAAAACATCCAGCTTCTTTGCTTGTAGCAATGCTACTGATTGTCTCATTTTGACAAGAAATTCTGATTGGCAGGCATGTAGATTTGAAAAAATTTGAAAGAATAAAATAAAACATTTTAAAGTATTAGATCTGCAGAGTCAAAGTAAATCATGTCCTACGAAGAAAAATATGGAAACTAGCAAGCTAGTAAACTCCGAAAGTTGTAATGAAAGCTAGTAGCACCAAAATCTAGTTTGTTATTTACATTTATTTTTTCCAGAAAGGAAAAATATTAAAAGTATGTATTGCCAAGTTTGAAATGTAGAGATCTAGCTCACTCCTTTAAGCCAAATCTTCACAAGAAAAAGAATTTCATCTTCAAAATGAAGTAACACAAAGCCCATATTTAACGTAAAAATGAGCATTAGCCAAATTTCAGGAGAGTACATTAAGTAATTAGTATAAGTGATGTTTCACTCCACATTCTCTTTCCATCATCTCGTCTTTTCCATCTAAGAGCAAACCTAACAAGCAATTTTTAAATAATTGAAGAATTAAATCCTCATCGGTGTGTCATTTTCCTCTTGTGCCTGTCTTCAGACTTATTCTAGCAGTTCCATTAATATAACTATTGCAAAAATACAAAAAAGAGAGAGAGAAAAAGCTGTGCAAATGGCATACTATAAAATTAAATGGTAACATATTGTGTTGCTTGGGATCACAGTCAAGTCCAGAGGCAAAATAGAAATAACAGATGCAATATAAATTCAGAGTTATCATGTATGTCACACTGAAATCCAGGCTTACAAAATTAGCACAATATGCTCTACCTGAAGAAAGACTAGGGGTAAAAAGAGAGATGGATAAGAAAGGAAAATTGTGCTAGCAACATAAATGGAGAAACAGCAACATTTTAATCTTGATTTGGTAATAAATTTGGAAAGACATTGTATACTAATTGGATTTCTTATTAAAATTTTAATCAAAGAAAAATTTATTTTATATCAATATGGGCCTGTAAGATGTTTTTTTGATTGTGAGATTTTTAACAATCCATTAAAGTTTAGTGAATTTACTAGTTTGAATGGACCTAGTTAAATTTTAACCTAAAGCTATTCATAGATGAATTTCTTTATTTTATTCCTTATATAATTTACTGAATAAATAATTCAATGTAATGTCACTAATGATATACTTTATTAATCACCAAATTGGTGTGTGATTAATATAGAATTATGTAAATCACTAAATGCCTGAGTTTGTTTGGGGTCGTAATATAGAAGGATTTCTCTCTATAATAATAACTCATTTTTCACATGAAAAAGTAAAAGATTCTCCTCTCCTTACAAAAGAAAACAAGAAGTAAAAAATAAAATATGTCTAAACCATGTATTTTTGGTAAAATTACTGGCTCTATTCACTCTCCTGCTACTCACACCCTTTGGCATGCAACTTTGCAATTCCCTCACTAAAATTTCCAACTTCCCTTCATGAACAACAGCAAGAAAAAGACCTCAACTCTCCTGATCAGAAAGAAGAATTTGAAAAACAGCAAAAACAACAACAACATAAAAATCTCTTAAATTATTTAAATACATAGTAATAAGCATTTTCTTACAACTGTGGGTATAAATGATATCACAGTATACCTCCTAACCACAATTTACTATATCAGCCACTGCAACTTGCAGAATCAGCACCAGTCTCCAAAAAAATTTTGAGTCTCTTGTTTTAGTGAATTGGTTTAGGTAGGTGCTATGGACTGACTGTTTGCATTCCTCCAAAACTTATATGTTGAAACCCCTTAATCCCTGTGTAATGGTATTTGGAAACGGGGTCTTTGAGAGGTCATTAAATCATGAGGTGGCACCCTCATTATATGCCTATTATAAGGGAATGAAATTATGCCCTTATAAGAAGAGACACAAAAGAGATGGTCTTTCTCTTGGCCACGTAAGAGAAGGTGGCTGTCTACAAGCCAGGAAGTAGATCCTCACGGGACACCAGCTTTGCTAGTGCCTTGGTCTTGGACTTCCCATCCTCCAAACTATGAGAAATAAATGGTTGTTATTTAAGCCACCCAATCTATGGCATTTATGTTACAGCAGCTCAAACTAAGACAGTGGGTGTGAAATTCTTGGGTTCAAAGTATAACTGTGAAACTTTCATTAGTAGTCTGAACAAAAGTCACTATTAAAATCAGCTCTAAGAGCAAAATGAATAAGTCCACACACTATTGTAAAGCACAGTTGTTTTGCTAGCTACTTGATAAAATAGCGATCAGGTAACTGGATGCCTTTTTTTTTTTTTTCTGGCTTAAAACAACAATTTAGTTTTTCTTAAGATTATGTGTGTAGGCTGAGCTCTGCTGGGTGGTTCCTCTCTTCAATATGGTGTTGACTAGGTCATTCATTTAACTACATTCTGTTGGGAGCTCAGCTGGGCTGTAACATCATCTTACTTAAATCAAAGATCCTGAGCCTAAATGAAAGGGTTATTTACTACTCAAAATCCAAACAGATTCTCTTTGAAATATACAAAGAGGAGAAAGAGATCTTATCCCAAGACAAAATGTGTTACACTTGCCAAACCTTTACAGAGTCAAAACCTACATGAATGCAATGAGAGTGGTTATTTTTGGTTGTGTCCCATCCCCATTATCAAACCTAAATATAGGAATTCAAAGATAAGGACTGGAACTTCAAATTATTATTAGGTACAAGGGTCTTTCCTAAAGTTTTCTGGGACAAGTAATTGTTCAACAACTTAATAGAGTAAAAAGTAAAATTAAAACCATGACTATTCTGAAGATGAACATTCTTTATTCAGAGAAACTTCAAAAGTATCTGTTAAGCATGAGGAGATGTGTTTCTATTAAATATTTAGAAAATACTAGACAGTGATTTTAAACTTTTCCTCCTGACAGTGCAAAAATTAGATAGAAGTATAAGAGCCCTATATTGCCCATATCTGGAGACCAACATTCCTTACATAAATGTTTATGTTCTTTTCAACTCTAATAATGTATGAATCTATAATTTGATATTAAACTTAGATTTTAGTATCACAGAATTTCTAAATTTAAAGGAATTTTACAGTTTCCTGAAGATCCACTCATTCAATACTTGATTTCTTTCTATAAAAACAGAATAAAGTAATCATGTAGCTCATGCTTGAACCAAGTTAACATTGGCCTAAATATTTTTTGAAGAAACGTTTTGTTGCACAAAATTTCTTATATTGTATATTTTTATCTACATATATACTCATTGCACTCTATATTTGTCTGGTTTTACAAGGAATTGTTTCATTTCAAATTGCATGAAAATTAACAATCAATAATAGTGATCTGCCTAAGCAAACAATGGTTTTTATATAAAGAAATGCTGCTCATATATACGTATACCATAAAATTTTGATTAACAAAATTATTAAAAATACATTAAGAAAATGAAATAAATACAACTAATTATAAACATTTACAATACTATTATGATATTGTACATTTTTGTACCAAAAATTACAGCTAGCAATAATAGCTAAAATAATACATTTTAATGAGTGCTCACTAATCTAGAGCTCACTCTAATAGTTGCCAACATACTGAAAGATTGTCCATATATTAACACCGGAAACTTCTGGTTGATGCAACTGCATGGGATTTTATTTTTCTGCAATGGATGCATTTTAAAATATGAATTTAACACATTATAAAAAGTAAATTATCTTATTTCTCTTGTGTTTTTATCATTCAATAGTTGTTAGTTTTTATACAAGCTACGGTAACTTAGTAATGGCACTTCCAAAGAGTTGTTAGGATTTGAATGCCTAAAGTGAGTTAGTCTGTATTACACATAGAAAAAGTTCCATCAATTGCAATTTAATGCAGAGGCAAATGTTAATATGAAAAAAAAAAATGAAACATCCTATTTAGGACCAGACTCCAAATCTCATATGGTATCAGAAAGATCACCACTGCACTGCAAAAACAAAGAGCAAAATAGCTATTTTCCAGAGTATACCTCATTGGGAATAAACCTATTTTTGGCAACACAATGCATGCACATTTGAGTTAAAAAAAAAATGTGGCAATCAAATTGAACTTCTAATACTTGTTAAAGAAAAAATGCTATTTAAAAATTTTGGAATTTTTGGTTGGAAATCTAACATTATGCTTTTTTGAGTTATTTGGAAATCATTACTAGAAGAGTCTCACTCAAAGGTGAAATTCTCTCTTCAGTAACAAAATAATGTTGAAAAACGGAGGCAAGTGCAATGTTGAATACATCATAAGAACAGATGCTATATTCCAGACATGTAAATGCAGGCTCAAGAGATAAAGATTGATACCCCAGTTAAATTATAAGATTGCCCTGAAAATTAGCATAATTTCCAATAGAAAAAGGATATTTCCCTAAGCTTATTATAAGTAGAGAAGCAGAGAGTGTATTTATTCAGATGCACCCCACTGGTGTACTTGTAGTAATGCATGCAATTTAATATTCACTATGACTCAAAAATTATAATAAGAACACAAACCACTCACCTGGAAAAAAGTTCAACATCACAAAATTTTAATAGCCAGTGTTAAGATTCTATATATATTCCGGAGCACAAAGCAAATTTCAGTTTGGTAGAAATGTACACAGTGTACTCTACCTTTTATCTCAAATTTTTCTTTGTTTATAAAGCAAAAAAAAAAAAATGAGTAAATTCACATTATTTTCTCATAATAAAGTACAAGTAGATAATAAAAATAATCTCAATCAACAAATGAAGCAAAACACTTTCTATTGAATTCCCAAAGCAATAACATGTTTTCAGTAGGTATGTATTATGCTATGTAATTAATATCTGATAAACAAGTTAAATATGGATCAAGGTTCAGAAAATACAGCCATTAAGGTGTACCTATATTAGGGAGTTCCCTGGCAGTCCGGTAGTTAGGACTCTGTGCTTTCACTGCTGTGGCCCAGGTTCAATCCCCGGTTGGGTAACTAAGATCCTGCAAGCCGCATGGTGCAGCCAAAAAAAAAAAAAAAAAAGTGTACCTATATTAAAATCACAAATTTTATGATAGATTCAGATGCAGACTGCTGAGAGGATTATCTCCTTGGAGTTCCAGATAACATAAGGTATGGATGTGAACTTATCAGGACTTATTCCAGATGCCCTATCTAAAGGAATAAAAAGATCTAACTCACAATAACAAAGGGACTTGGAAAGAGATATTCAATACTGGAGATGTCAACAAAATTAAGGAATATTGGGAGATACTAAGTGTTTAAATGATTTAGCAGAGCTGAAATAACTGAAACCAAAGTAAATACCTAGATAGAGTCAATAAGAAGCAATACTAGTTGCACCTCAATTTCTCAGAAAGATCTCAGGAACAGAAGGCATTAAGTACTTCAGCAGGCAATGTGGGTGAAGTTGGGATTAACGAAAAAAGATTAACTGAAACACTTGTAAGAAGATTTACACATTAGATTGTCTTCCCTAACTCACAGTCAACTGACTTCAGATTTCCCCCAGTCTGTCTATCCCCCATAACACAAAGATCAGAAGCAAGTATATACGGTTGATGGAAGAAGAATAAAGTGGAGAGATAAGGAGGTGAAGGTACTAAAGTGTGGCAGAAGATGTCATCCCAAATATTTTCAGCTGTAGGCACTTAAAAATCAGCAAATACAGGCAGAGGCTGTTTCTCAACTCCCCTTATCTTCCTGAAGGAACTGTAAAAGGAGTTTTCGCCCCTTATTTCCAAAAGAAACTCAATTGTCTTAGATCCCCTCCCTCCCAGGGAATTTCATCCACCAGGGAAGATTGACTCATCACAGGACAGGAAATTAGAAGTTCAAACCACACTCAAACTTTATCACAAACTACCATACCTCCCATGTATTCTTCTTGGGTCCCAGACATCTTTCCTAAGAACAATTTACTCTCCCCTAAGAGGCCTACATCCCTCCTCCCCTTTCCCTATTAAGATGGCACTTAAGCCTGAATTTTAAGCCATCTTGAGGAGTTACTCATTTTTCTCTGGGTATCTCCCATGTTTAAAGGATGTATACAGGTTAATAAACTTCTGTTTGTTTTCTCTTATTAATGTGTCTTTTATTACAAAGATTGCAGCTAAGAACTCTGATGGCTACAGGAAAAATTATTTTTCCTCCCTTATGGTAGACCTTGGGGACAAAAATTTTGAAACATCTACTGTGTGTTAGTGAAACTGAGCAGGATCCTGTGGGGCTCCTGGGCACAGAATCCTTTCTGTCAGCTGTTTCTTATTTGTAGGGAACAGACTCCAGCCTCCATGACCTTCCCTGAGTTCCAAAGGCAGATTTGAACTGTCGCCAATCAAGGGAGGAACAGCCAAGAAACCACCTGAGGCAAGATTAAAGGAACAAGAGAAACTCATCGAGATTAGGAGACAGACCACTGGAGATGAGATTAAAGGAATGCAGGCTCTGCACACAACCTAATCTTATCAGCAACCCTACCCTTGAACTGTTACTATAAAACTCTTCATCAAATCCTCCTGGGTTGGGACACACAGTCTTTGAGGGGCATGAGCCTGCCATGTCCCCCTTTACCTGGCAAAGCAATAAAGCTATTCTTTTCTACTTCACCCAAAACTCTGTCTCTGAGATTCATTTAGGAGGCACTAGTGCATAGAGGCCTAGTTTTTGGCAACATTATGAGGTTATAACAAGGAAGTTGTATGGTTACTCATGATTCACAGATGAGAAAACAAAAGCTCAGGAAGGTTAAATAACTTGTTCTAGATTACCTAGCTAGTATGTAAGAGACCCAAACTATGCCTCTGCTTCAAAATTATATTATTTTCTTCTATGTCTTTCAAGCACCGGCTTTAGGACATGGCCCCACATTTCTGGATAAAGCAGAAACAAAATGGAGTTCATCAAAGCATTTGGAATAAATGAACACAATGATTATCTGGAAGCAGAAGGTCTGGGTTTATTGGAACAGCATATGTTTGTGATAGAACTTCACATGGACTCACCTGATTCTCCAAACATTTGTGACCCAGAATCAGAAATGTAGGAAGTGGACAAGAGAATAAAGCCTGGAGATTGGCTGACAGGGGTACTGCACAAAAGAGTAAAATATGGATTGCTAGGCAGGTGCCAGTATCAAAACAATTATAAGCTGCTATATATTTACTAGCTCTCAGAAACATGCATGACAGACATTCAAGATGGAAATGCAGGTGAATTAATAAAAGCATCAGCAATCAAATACCGTAAAAAGAATCTAATAATAAGAAATGGTCCTATTTCTTCCAGCAACATCTCTTAGATTCCCACCTATGAAACAAACTCTTAATGAAAAGAAATAGAAGAATTATATTACCTGATTCTTGACTCTAAAAAATAGTCAATAGGAACACAGAGTTATGAGAAAGAGCAGCCTTAGGAAATGTTATTCATAGGATCTGTCTGGGGTCAAGTGAATTTTGAACTGAAATGCAGACAGAGTCAAATGCCTAGAGATCATGTTTGATGGACAAAGAACAAATTACACTGATGTGGGATTTTGAGCAACACTTTTTCTGAAGGGAGAGGACTGAATATTAAATTTCAGTTAAATCTTCCCATTTGCAGGAATTTATGGATTTTACTTTTTAGGTGCTTCCACCATGTTTTGTCAGCTCATAATTCCTTCCGTTCTTTGTGACTTTATTTCTTAACTAAATTCCAAGATGGCATTGCAATTGGGAGCCCCCCTAGGGTCACACTGGTGGGAAGGAGGAACAGCTCCACAAGCAAACTGTGATGTCTACCAGACGAAGGTGACAGGACTGCAGGAAAGATGATGCAAACAAATAAAACAAACATTAAGAAAAACAAATGGATGCTACATTTTCGTTCTCTCCAGTTTTTCTATTTTTTCCCTCACTTTTTCTCTTGAAAAGTACCTTTCTAATTCCAAAAATGTGGGGAAGGGAATAAATTATTTATTATTTTAGTTTTTGTTTTATGCCAGGTACTCAAAAAACATTTTCAGTTTAATCCTAACATCCACACTATCAAATAAATATTATGAATCTGTTTTGACAGAGAAGGAAATGGCATTTAATTGTTCAATTATGTAGCTAGTAAGTAGCATAGCTGGTATACAAACTTGAATCTGACTCATTTGTAAAACCGTGCTCTTTCTGACATACCGTTTTAGATTTTAGATGATTCTCCTAATGTCCAAAACCTGTTTTCTTTTCTTTTTATGTTATCCACAATCTTCAGAAATATTTCCTATCTCCTTTAAAGAGGAAAAATAGCTTAGATGATCAAAAATTGCAATTTTGCTGTTGTACTGTAATCCAACAAGTGATGCTAGCTCTTTGAATTGAACAGAAAGGCAGTAATGATTTTTTTTTTTATTGGAGCATAATTGCTATACAATGGTGTGTTAGTTTCTGCTTGGCAGTAATGATTTTTTTTTTCTTTTCTTTTTTTTTGAGAGAGAGGAAAAAAAAAGAAAGAAAGAACACCTCTAGCATGTGAACAGAGCACAATATGTGACAGTTTGCAGATTGGCTGTTTGACTGTATCTGTGTAGAGAGGCACTGAAGTGTCCTTTTTTGAGAAGGAAGCAAGGAGATTGCTTTTCCTTCTCACTCTCTCGAGACTCACTCAAACACCTAATAGTGCTTTTAACCTTTAATGCATTCCTAATGGAGTTCCCCAGTTAGAGTGCTTTCACTTGCCTGAGTAGAGGCTCCAGCTGCAGCCTCTACAAATACTTTTTTTTTAATATATTGTTCACATGAATTGGAAGAATTTTCAAAGGAAATCCGGAATATCTCGAATGGGAAATTCACAAGTAGTAGCAGTCAGGAAGGCACTGAGCAGAAAAGGGAACAGTAGCCATAAATCAGATAAAAGTCACATTAATAAATTGAGATGTGTGAGATAAAATCAATTCCAGCTCCTCAGGAGGAAGAGAGGGTTTCTTTTATTCTTGGGATAAATTTAAAATCAATAAAAGTAGAATAGATTCATAACCAGAAATTACATAACAGTGTAGGAAATTAGAAAAACAAAAATATAAACAAAGAGAAAAATATATATATACCTCTATACTTCAACAATCTCTAAGTCCCAAGATGCGATTATTGATGGTGCTAACTTCATCCATGATGAACACATCAGTAAAGCTTTTACCAATATCCCATAAAACACTGTAGTTGTATGTGGCCACTCAAAGAGTATGTGATGATAGTAAAGATAAATGTGTGTAAATAGTGATTCTCAGGCCAAACATCTTAGATATAAAAGTCAAGACCACAGGGAAAGCAAGACTCCTCCTATGAAGAGACCCTTAATTGTAATAATTATCAGGTGAAGCTGAATCAGGGATGGGATTGTGAGATTCTACAATATGAGACCTTTTAATCTCATAAATTTTGCTCAGAGTATCCATTTTTAGAATGGAATAGAAGTAAGTCCTGCCAGTAATGCTCATGACATTCAGAATTTTTGATAATAAAATTCTTCTACATTTCTGTATGCCAGAATCTTTCATCTTCCTTGTTATCCCAGGAAATCAAAGGACCCCATTAACTGAAAATGCGTTCCTAGAAAGGGTTTAAAAAATATTTTATGTGGGAGTCTAGTTCCTCAGCCAAGCAATTGGACCTCTTTTCATTTTATAAGCAGCATATTGAAGTAAGGCCAAAGTTGAATATTGAGAAAGAAGTGATGGAGTCAATTATATCTAATGTTTAGGGAGAAAAAAAGTACAATTTCATACTGCTTGCTACATTTTATATTTGTCTCTTTCTAGGAGAGAGAAACTTTGGCCCTGTCCCCTGAAAAATAAAAATGACAAGCCACTTGGTTCTATTTCTCATGAAGTTAGATGTCAACCACTTGCTAGGCTTCACCTGTGATATATTCATGAGAAGAAACAAGCTGGAGAATTTCAGACTGAAGTAAACAGAACAGATAGAGTTGCTTTTTCACAGACCATGAGTTTTTCAGCCATTTATTTTTCAAAAGTCCAGTTGTCAGCAGGGAACATCCATATGCGTGTGTGCAATTCACATTCAGTTCTGAAACAAGACTGTTTCTCCATAAATTTGGCCAAAACATTCTTGAGGTATGCCCTGGCAACCAGGAGCTTGAAATAACTCTTAAAACTCTCTTGTAGTTCAATGACGTTAAAGGTTGGGACAAAGACAAAGCCATGAGAGAAATAGATCGTTATTGGTTATATGAGAAGGCATTATATCTTATCAGTCATATCAATTGTAAAGTTGAGTCATTGATTAGCACCAAGGGTAGAAGTTAACTGACTTTCAACTTCCATGAGTGGTCAGACCAATCAGGTAGTTAGTAATCTGAATCTAAGCAATACAGCATGTGAAGCCACAGTAACACTGGAACAATAAAACAGGGCTCAGTGAGTCCCATCCATGTCACAGACAAGAATCTGGTCAGCAATCTGGTCAGGTCCTTGCCCCACATTAGAGCTCCATCAAGCAAGAAGGCAACGGCAGACATGGCCTTGGGATGTCATTGAAAACACATGATACAAAAAGGTTCCCTTAATGAGTATGTGTTCTTTACCCTGGAAAGATTTAGAACCATGCATGTAGATATTGAAGAGAAACGTATTAGAGTAGTAATGTATGGAATCTATAAATATTTTCTATTTTATGTCCTTAAGATATTTCAGAAAATTTGGCCTTTTAGAGTAACATTTCTACCTGGTAATTCAAATTTAAAATGTATAATTAAGTAATTGGCTTACATTCATGATGTTAAACTTAGATTTAACATAGGTAATTACATGTGATAGAGGCCACTAGTTGCTACCAAATGTCCATTTCTCCCTTTTTCTTAGCAGTAAAAACTGATTTTATAAGTCTAAAAGACCATATAACCCTCCATTCCCTGTTCCAGTTATTTGTGACCTTGGGGTCAAGTTTTAACTACTTAGATGTAAGCGTTGTGCTGTGCAAAACTTGCAGAAAGTGTCTTTGGAGACACAGAGGGTTTGCTGTTTTTCTTCTTCTCTCCATTCTCTTTCCTGGAATTCAATGTGGTGACTCTAGTTCAAGCAGCCATTGAAGACCAGGAGAATAAGGGTTAGACGTTAGAGGAACGGTAAACTGGGAGGAGCCTGAGTTAGAACCTCAGAGAGCTGCAGGATTAGCTGCTTGCTTACTAAATCCAGGCCTCCTTTATAGGAAGCAAACTGCCATTCTTACTTAAGTTATTATTTTGGGATTTTCTGTTCCATGATACTAAGCCATATGTTAAATTAGTTTATCTTACAAGTCAGAACATTTCAAAGGTCTTAAAAAAATCACAGCTTTTACTTTATTAGCCTTATAAGGGTTATTTAAATATACATGAAGTGGCGCCTTTCAGTCAAATTAATTACAAAAGAAATTATATGTATTATTTTTAAAGGTAATTGACTAGTCAAGTTTGTAAAAGAATCCACATATTAATCAAAGTCTCCATCCCCTCTTAAAATCATGGTCAAAAGTAGCTAGAAGGTACTGGGTGTATAAATATATAATATGGTTTTGCAGACTGAATCCAGCAAATAAAGAAACTGAACTTCTTAACCTTTAACCTGCTAGCCCTTTTGGGAAAACAACAAAAATGTATATATACACAAAAACCTTTTCTTACTGAAAATTCCAGATGATAAGCATATTTTAAAATAAACAAAGGTCACATAATTAAAGCAAATACTTGGAAAAATCAGACTATTTTGATAATTTAGGTTTTAACACAGCTATCTTCCCTGATTTTAAGAGTACAGCATATTATTGTACATTTTATTTTATTTTTTTAAAAATCTGTATTTTTATCTCTAAAGGATTAGTTAATATGAAATTCCTACACTTTTTATACTTTTACTAATAAATTAGGCTAACATTATTTCCACATAGAATTATAAAAATTGTAAAAGTATATGTTCAATTAGAAAAAATTGTATTTCTGACAACCATTTTTATATTAATAGAATATAATTTTGAACTAATATTAAATCAAGTTAATTATCTGGTTACTTGGACTATTTTTAACAAAGGTAGAAAACTGAAATATGGTTATCAAACATAGCTTTAATACATATTCCTTTGATTCTTATTTTTATATGTTATAGAGTAGCTAGCTATATCTTTGGGCCATGTTTGCAAACATCTTCATTTTTGCCTTTTTAAGAAGTCGTAAAAAGTATGTGTATTGATGTTGGGCATAATATTATTAGTACTTGTTAGCTTTGCTGATGTGTCAGACAGACCTAAATCTCATTTCACTCTGTAAAGTAGAAGTCAGTTACCAAAAGTCATGTTAATATGGGTGATTTAAAGTATATTAGGATCAGTATTAGCAGAAAACAAAAATTGTGTATGCAAAGAAAGAGAATGTACTTTTTTAAAGAGTAAAAGAGAGTCATTTTATCCTAAAGCGTCTGATGTTTTCAAAATGTAAAATTGAATCATGAATGATAAAATAGAAAGTTGTAGGTTTGTGAAAAGAAAATTTAATCATCTCAGATTATAATGTCTGCAAATAATGAATCCAGAAAAAAAAAAAAAGAGGAATTTTTTAAACTGTTGCTAAGATTGGGTCAGTTTTGGTGGTTGGTCTGTTAAGATTGAAAATATTAAAGAAGCTTGTGAATCTTTTACTGCCAAATATTAACAGGGCAAAACTAGATGTTTTTTTCTATTAAGCTATGCTTGGGCTGATCTTAAGAAATAAGAAGAGCTTATTCTTTATTTTCCATGTAATCTACTCAAATGGCAGAGATTCTGTGACTTACCAGAATAACTTCCTATATGTTGTGCTGAATTTGTCATCCCCTGGATTATTCCTTCACTTCTGAAAGAGCTAAAATACTTTAAATTGTATTCCTATTTTCTATGTTTATTTAACATATAACATTGTCTCTTGATCAACAGGTCGTCAAGCTACAACCTTTCATTGTTCTCAGATATTGATGCTCATATATTAATCAAGTGAATAAATCTCATCCAAATAACTCTTTTGATGTCTTCCCAAGATTAGGTCCTAACATTTAGAAAATACACTTTTCAGGGTGTCTTTTATACGTAATACTATTTTTGTGATGTCTCAAATGGCCACAGAAAAATCACAAATGTTTGTTCTTTTACTCCATAAAAAAAGTAGTGCTAAAAATAATTATCCTTGTTTGAAATGCTCCACATTTCTTACACAGTTCAGCACTGTTGTGAGAGACAACTTGTCAAATAAAAGCCTTTCTTAAGATAATTTTGTTCAAATAAAACATATATTTATAGATTTCCAGATTATATAATTTCTGAATATATACATTACACATACATACACACACGTGTTTGAGAGATATATAAATATAAAGAAATATACATATTCCAGAGGCTGTGTACTCCGGAGATTTGTAAGTACTACTGCTGTGTACTCCTAACCTCAGGGAAACATTATTACAAATTCTTATGAATTGTTATAAATTATACCCTAATAGAAGATTTTATTATACTCCATTCTGATACGTTTTTTTCTCTAATAAATGTACCACAGCTGTTTCATGCTGTCTCCAACAGGTAAGTTTTGCTTTCTTTTCATGGTTGTCTAAAATCTCTGTTAAAAGAAATAGGCTAGAAATTGAGCCTTCAACAAAGAAGGATAGTTTTAGGACCTCAGTGGAAAGAACAGAAAAGAAGAATGCTGGACATTAAACAGAGAGAACAGAGAACTAAAAGTCAGATTTAGTTTTCACTTGACCCCTGAAGAGGATGAGAAGTTTAGAGGAGGGAGATCAAGATTTGGAATTGGCTGGAATCAGGCTGATATCCTTCTTCTGCACCTTGCTAATGAATATGAATTTGGGCATTCTGTCAACAATCCTCAACTAACCCTACCAGCTTCACTTTCCTTAGGTATCAGATGAGGAAAAATCTGTGTAAATGAGGTAAGATGAGGTAATCTGTGTAAAACGTTTAGTTTGATAACTTACATGTGATAAGAATTAAATAAATTATAAATCTTACCCTAAAAAGGAAATTGAAAATGGGAGAGTATTAGGATTATATCTCAGCTATTCTGATATGTTCAATACTATTTACACTTAATTATGGAGAAACATTGAGTGGTCAAGAGGCCAAGGAACAAACCTGACTGTTAATATTAAAATTTTAATACTTGGGCATCTTTGTAGTTGTGCGTCTTTACTTTCTAATTCCTTTAAAAAGTCAGCATACCTCTTCAATTTTATGTTGAGGATGTAATAATAAGAGCCTTTAAATTCTGATGAATACCAAAATCAGCTGTGGCATTTTAAAAGTAGATATCAGCCATCCCATCCAAGATCTGCTGAATCAGAACGTCTGAAGTAGAATATTTTTACAAATCTCCACCAAAGAATTCAAAGAGTAGTAAAAGTTGAAAGACTGATCATATTTACTGAAGATTTTGTAGAAAGAATTCTTTGTCAATTTACTCATTTTCTGGCTTTACTAAACAAGTGAGTTTGTGAACACATAAAATCAGGAGAAAATATTTTACCCAGCTGCTCCAAAGATGGCACTTTTCTCAGAGACAAGAAGTGAAGCCCCACAACTCAAGAACTGCATGATATTCCAGATGGTTCACCTTCAGCAGCACTGGGTGGTGGGTTTATTTTTAGCCCATCCTGGCCAGGATGTATTTCCTTAGTGACAACAGTCTGGTCTTCATCAGGGTGTGAGCTTTAGGTAATACATGTACAGGTAAAAGAAGGCAGCTCTCAGCAATCAGTCTCTTCTATGGAGGTACATATAGCAAATTCAGTTAGCCACAGTAAAATTCCAAAGTGGAACACAGACATAGAGATAAGACTTGTGTTTGCCAAGGGGGAGGAGGGGAGGGAGAGGGATGGACTGGGAGTTTGGGGTTGGTAGATGCAAACTATTACATTTAGAATGGATAAATAACAAGGTCCTACTGTAGAGCACAGGGAACTATATCTAATATCCTGGGATAAACCATAATGAAAAATAATATTTCAAAAAAAATAATGTCTCTATGTGTATAACTGAATCACTTTGCTGTACAGCAGAGACTGGCACAGCATTGTAAATCAACTCTACTCTCCAATTAAAAATTAATTACTTAAAATAAAATTCCAGAGTGGTAGCAGTTAAGAGATCACTTAAAAGTCATTAAAAAGGAGGTGGGGCACTTTGTAGGAAAAATTCAAAACTGAAGGTGGAATTTTAATAGTTACCAAGTAACTATTAGGCTACCATGCCAGGCTCTTGTATATTTTAACTTTTTTTAACAATCCCTGAGAAATTTGGGCAAGTTCACACAGCAATTGGTAAATTCAGGATTTAATTTTTTTTCAAGTTTCGAGCTCTTTCTTCAACAACCTACATAGTTAAAAACAAATCTAAACTATGACCTCGTAATCCTCCACCCCCCCCACATTATGTTTATAGAGTAGATGCTTATGAAGTAATAAGTTCTTAAAAGGTTAAGTAAAGAAAGTTATCACATTCCTTTAATACTGCTGGGGGAAAAATATGGGAAGTGTTGGTGATAATTTCCTGTAATTAGAACTAGGTATAACATTTTTATTTTCATTTTTCAGTCTCAAGAGCAAAGCAGAGGTTCAACAATTACATTTTTTATTAGTGACTGGCTTTTACTACTTTAGAACCCACTTTGCTAAAAAATAAAAATTTTAAAAATAAATAAAAAGGCCCTTTCTTAAAGATCCCAAGTCTCCAGATGCTCATTTGAAAATAATTAAACCCGAAATCCAGTTCAGTGAATTTGATTAAGTTCATCTGTAAAAATCAAAGTGACCCTGTCATAATGCTTACGATGTTTTCTGAAAAGCCAAAATTCTGGGTTTTGCTTTCACTTTTAGAGATCTATTTTTAAAGTGTCTCTATGCACTCATTACTAATATCTCTGCAAAATGAGAATGAAAAAATCTCATTGAGAAATCTCTTGTAATCAATTGAGAATCTAATTTTACATGTTTGAAAAAGGTTAGTTATAAAAGTACTAACATAAGCCATGCTTATATTACACATGCCCTGATTGATGATATATCATTTATTACTCTCATATCTAGTGTTACAGTTCTTCAGTAATAATTGCTTCTGTTCCCATTAGGCACAGGGTAGCTACAATAACATCAAAGTTGTATGTCTTAAAGGAAATATAAGACTTCAGATTGAACTCTATTATTTCATGGACTACCTTAAAATGTCAGTATCACACAGAGCCCCCTTGAATAATGGAAGAGGCAAGCCAAGTCAACATGAACAGACATTCATCTCTATGCACACAAGTGAGAGTTACAAAGACTTCTACCACTCCCAATGGAGAGATGTGTGCAGTCATTCAAGTGTCAAAGATACTTTGCTGTTGAGGCAGATACTATGAGTCTTCAGGTCTCAGTAAATCATTTCCCAGTTGTACATGATTCAAAGTAAAATTTACAAAATGATCGTAAAGAAAAAAAGCATGGTGGACTACACTAGAAGTGTAGTCCTAGAAAGGATGAAGGATGAATTATGACACCTCCCACTTCTACCCACCCACGTGGAGCAGCATTTTACATCATAGCTCCTTATCATCACTGAGCACAGGTATTGGCATTTGGTATCTTGGAATCCCAGACTAGAATTTTCTAAATTAGAAAAGAATGATATATCTAAAGCTAACTTTAAAGGTGTGTGCCTGGGAAGAACAGCTACAGAGAGAAAACTTGTCTGGAATAGGAAACAACATCGAACTTGGATCCAAGTACTGTGATCTTGGAAAATAGTGAAGGTTAAGAAACACATTCATCACTTTGTGTTCCAGGGAGTGATTTACTGCAAAGAACCACGCTTCCCCACGACTTAGATAAGAATTCTGGGCACCTCCCTTGCTTCCCTATGCTAAGACCTCCAAATTCATATTCTCTGCCTCACACATAATTAGTTGAACTGTTTTATACTCACTGATCAGTTGAAGCAAAATGCTTGTTAACCAAACTTTGATTAAATTTCTCTCCTTCCTCCAGACCCCTGAACTTTGACCCACCTTCAGCCTGTTCCAGCACACAACACCTCCTGTGAATAGGCAGGACTCAGGGTAAAACTTTCTCTGATCTACTATCCAATCATGCCACCCTTTCATTCCACTTGATCTTTACTAAGATAACTTCTGCATCTGTAAGGAGAATATGTATGTCTTTTCTTATTAGATTGTTGGGTTGATTAAATGAGATAATTGCTGCAGTGGTTTGCATGAAACTTGGCCCATAATAAGCACTGAATAAATAATATTTATTATCATTAATATCTTTGTAAATTGAAGAGTAGCATTCAAAAGTAAGAGAGTATATTATTATTACCTTGAGAAGAATGCACATTATAATCTCTGTTCCTTTTACAGAGATAAGAGAAGTTATAGAGATAGGGAGATTTCTTTTAACTATTCCTCACATATTTAAGCCTTGGCATCACCTCTGATTTCTCTCTCTTTAACCACCTGACCTCCTGCCATCCATTCAATATTTATTAGATCTAATGAAGTCTCTATTCAAAAATTTTAACATTCCACTCTTTTGGTTCACTCTCACATTATCTGTCTCTCATCTGGATTTTTCAATAGCCTGCTACTTGGTCCTTTACAAATCAGATTTTTCTTCTACACACTCCTCTGAATGTGCTTACTCTTAATAGTAACCTGTGAACATTCCCTATTATCTTAACTAAATTATTGAAGGAATCTTAACAATTGGATTCTGTTTCAGATAAAGGTAAAATTCTGGACTTTGCATGAGATATAAAAACTAGATTAAATTTCAAGCTCTTCTCTATCACAAGAGAGGTGAGAAGGAAGGATTATGCTCTAAGTTTGGGAAGAAGTTTGCCTAAGGATGTTGTATAGCCAAAGAGGTAGACTCTGGCAGGCATTGTTACCTGCCTATCCAATGTACATTCTCTTTATCTTCCTTTGATTGGTGTTACTTTGATTTGGGACGGGAAGTGGCAGTGTTTCCAGCTTAAAATTAAATTTCTTAGATTCCCTTGCAACTAAGAGTTTCCACACGACACAATTCTGGACAATGAACCCAGAGAGGAAATCTGCTAGGGAGAGTTTTGTTTTCCTTATGCGGGCATTTCTCTTTTCTTTTTGTTATCTCCTTCTTCCTCTTAATGCCTGAAATGTGATTGTGGTGCTTTGAGATACAGGAACTATCTTATGACCATGATGACAACGGACACACATTAAGGACAGCAGAGTAGAAAGAGGGAAGGAGACTAGGACATTATGGTATCATGAGGCCACTGCAACAGCCCTCAGCTGCCCACCTCCAGACTTTTTTCACCTGCTGAAAGATAATCCTTTATTTCATTAAGTCATTATTTCTGGAGGTTTTCTGTTCATGTATTTTATCAAAACACCAAGAGATACTGATAATTCTGCTCAGCTTTTCTCCAACGTTTCTAGTAAGCTCTGCCCTGAACACCATGATGATAAAAACTTTAAATTTGTAAGATTTTATCTCAGTCTCAATACTTCTGCCTCTTTCTCTTTCTAACTTTTATAAGAAAAAAAAATCAAACATATACAAAAGCAGCAGATACTGTAATATGCTCCCATTTTTCCATTACCCAGCTTCAAGATGATCAACTCATTCTCATTTTATCCATAACTTCACCCATTCTGCTCCCACTCTCACCACCGGTTTTCTTTTCTAAGCAGATCAGAAATGGTTTATCTTAAAAGTGCAAAATTGAATACAGTATCATTTTACTTAGAAAAATGTATGTATTACAAATAAACACATTAGCAAGGAACACTTAGCAATTAACCCAAAAGTCACTTACTGTCATCTGGGAGAGGACAGAATCTTAGATAAAATGACGACTCCTCTCACCCTCCTGCACCCAGAGAAACTGCCATATGGTATAGGCAAAAATCAAAGCAAAGAGAGTTATAATGGAAGAACTGCACATTGGTTATCCAAGGGCTTAGGGATGAAGAAGACTTACAAGTTACAAAAGAAATGACGTTCAGAATGGATTAAAAATAACTCCCTAATTTGCCTGTAGCAATCTGCAAATTAATAGTGCTTTGTTAACAATTAACACAACTAATAAAGTAAATGCCACATTATTCCATCTGAAGTGACAATTACTTTGCACAGTGTTTAACCTACAACTTTGAAAAGAGTCTCATGCCAAAATCCTTATGCTTTTATTTTTTGATCCACCATATATTTTATACACAGACCCAATGACAGATGAAAAGAAAGGTCGCTTGTGTTTTACACTCTCCCTTCCACTCTTCCATTTTTCTAGTTTTAATTTCTTTATTAGTATGGTGTATTTCAACTCCTTTAAACATATCCAGTTATTAAATTTGATGTGTACACATCTCCATGATTATATCTATTCAGGTATATACAATAAGTACAAATATATATATGATATTTTTTAACTAAAAATCATTCTAGGGCTTCCCTGGTGGCGCAGTGGTTGAGAGTCCGCCTGCCGATGCAGGGAACGCGGGTTCGTGCCCCGGTCCGGGGAGACCCCACATGCCGCGGAGCGGCTGGGCCCGTGAGCCATGGCCGCTGAGCCTGCGCGTCCGGAGCCTGTGCTCCGCAATGGGAGAGGCCACAACAGTGAGAGGCCTGCCTACCGCAAAAAAAAAAAAAAAAAAAAAAATCATTCTATACATATTTGTCTATGATTTGCTTTTTAAAAATATGTAACAGTCATCTCAAGGTAAGCAAATGTTTATATTTTCCAGTTTCGGCATGCATACATGTCTATATATAATTTTGCATGAATTGGAGAGTATGATACATGCTAGAAAGGGTTTTCTTAATGTAATTTTTTAACTGTTTTCATTCCGTCTTCCTCCTCTTCCTCCTCTGTCTCCTCCTCCTTAGCTTCTCCACCTTAATTTTCTGTAATTGAACTCCTCCCTCAAGTTAACATCAAGTTTGGAATCAAAGTGCTTAAATTAGAATCTTGGGTCCACCAAATATATAGGTAGCCTAGAGCAAGACACCATTTCCTTACTTGTAAAATGAGAATAGTCGTTTCAACATTTTAAGGTTATTGTATTAGGAGTATTAATATACAAAAGGTGCTTAATACACTATCTGGTAAAAAGAAAATTTAAGCAACATAAGCTGGTATTAACTATCCCCTGCTCACCTTTCCAGATTTTCTTGTTACATTTTTCATCTGGATCACAGTATTTCAGCCACAGGAGGTTTCTCTCTGTACCTTAAACAGGCGAAGTTTTTTTTGGAGCCTTAGCACTGGTTGTCTCACTCTTTGGCATTTTATCATCAATTTATTTATGCACCTTTTCTTCCCCCCTCATCTTGCCTGCTAAAATATAAACTCTAAGAAAGTGGGAGTCTGGATTTTCTTTTTCTACACTGCATCTCTATTCTCTAATATCATGTATGAGACAGAGTCTCTTGTTTAACATGTACTTGTTAAATGAATGAATGATTTCACTTTATATTTAGCTTCAGAGTGACCTATACAGATAAGTATTATTTCCTCAATTTTGAAAATAATGAAAGTGAGGCTAAATTCTTTCTTGAATGTTATAGTAAGCTGTCGAATTGGGTTTGAATCCAATTTTCCTTCCTCTATTTCAAGTATTCTTTCCACTGTTTCTCAAATGCTATTTATTTTTTTTATTATGTACACATTCAGACTTTTCAATGGGATTGTAAGTCTCTTCAAATCATGCATTTTACTGTCTGTAGTTTATATAATAATGCTTAGCTCACAGTAAGTACACAATAAGCATTTGTTGTTAGTAATGATTCTCCTTCATGGGTTTATGCTTATGTCTCCTGTATGATATACATAAAAATGACTTTTTCTAAGCTTACTATAAAATATTGTTTGTGTAGGTGCTTGTAGTTAAAATTAATTTCTCAACAGGTATGCAGAGAATGTCGATGGCACTCTAGGGGACGTCGGTGATTTCTGAATCTCAATCTGCATAGCAGATCAGGCAAGGAAATGAAAGTCAGAAGACAATTGGAAGAGGACATATTAATGCTACAGCAATTCAGAGGCAGGAGACAGTTGTTGTTTGCCAAGTAAGGGAAACTAGGGCAGGTGGTGTGCTGGGCCTATGATGACCAAGGGAATGTAAGTGGGATATTTTAGCCAGAGATAGACACGGATAGAAACAGAGTAGAGAGAATTTTTGAAAAATCTAAAAAGCTAGTGCTTGTAATAAGCTTGACTCAGATTGCTGTACTGAGGTGAAACTAAACCAAGAGATCTCTAAATTTTTTTTTTCTCTCAAGACACACACAAATGTTCCTAGCTATATATAGCATGCACTCTTAAATAATCAGGCTGACAAAACTATGGTTTGTGGAATACATGACACTGAAAGTTAGCCCCTTCTTATATTAAGGTTAGAGAGAAATGAATGAGGACCATGTAAAATGTGAGACAACAAGAGGCAAAACATTTTTCAATCATGTGTTTTAATACTTAAAAATCTGGGATATCTCTCCCTTTCTCTCCATTCCTACTGCAATGGATGTAGTCCAAATCCTCATCATTTATCTCCTGGATCAAAACAGCATCCCGGGCTTCCCTGGTGGCGCAGTGGTTGACAGTCTGCCTGCTGATGCAGGGGACACGGGTTCATGCCCCGGTCTGGGAAGATCCCACATGCCGTGGAGCGACTGGGCCCGTGAGCCATGGCTGCTGAGCCTGTGCGTCTGGAGCCTGTGCTCCGCAACGGGAGAGGCCACAACAGTGAGAGGTACACGTACCGCAAAACAAACAAACAAACAAAAAAACCCAGCATCCCCCTGACTCCAGAGGCCAATCCACAGTCTCTGGAATGATCCTCTTAAGTGCAAGCTGACCATGGCCCTACACTGCTAGGTCACACTGCAGGTTCCTGGTGAGAGAAGTCAGTTAGCTCTCATCACATTTATCTTTGGCCACTCACATATTCATAGTTGTCCTCCAACTTTCAAATACACAGTGTCCCTCAGGAAGCTTGTAAAATGTACATCTTTGGGTCTCAAAGATTTGATTTCTATAGTTCTGGGATGGGACCTAGCGATTTAATTTGTAACACATGCCTCAGGAAGTGAGATCAAATACCATATAGCATGCAGAACTGTCAGGTTCCTTAAACACCATGCTATTTCATGACTATTTGCCTAGAATATCTTCCCTTCCCACTCAATCATTTTATCTTGGGAAAATGCTATAAATTCTTCACAATCCTGTGCAGGAGTTGCTAAGGTATTACCCTCCTCTCCAAGTTTTCCTATACTCTTCCTTCCCTCTGCCAACTAAGAATTGGCACTTGCTATCTGCCTCTACAAGGATTAAGTCAGTAGCCACTGTAGTTGCTGACCTTCAGCAGATCCTGAAAGGAGTTCAGGGTGGAGATCAGGAATGAGGCACTCTGTGCTCTGGAAAAAGCTGGCAGAACAGGCCTCCAGATAGTTAGATATTTTCAGGAGAAGATTTTATGAGCCCAAATTCTTGCATCTCCCCTTATCTAGAAAAGCACTAAAATCATTCATGGAGACATCTGCTCCTCGTGACCAGCAGCAACTTTCATGAGACCAGCAGTAACCTTCTGCCAAAATGTGTGTTTGATTTCACGTATTCCCCCTTCACCAAAATCACATATAATACTGATTCCTCAGAGCTATCTGAGATGCTGTCTCCCAGGCTATAGTCCTCATTTTGCCTCAAATATAGCTTAACTCACCACTCTTATGTTGTGCATTTTTATTTTAGTCAACTCCTCTACCAGATGGTTGATCAGTCTTTCCTCTGTATTAATTGTGTCTTGCAGTTATGTATCAATACTTTCATACTGTCTCTTTATTGTTATCTTCACAACTAAAGTATAAACTCTTGAAGTATTGATATAATGTCGTAATCACTTTTTGTATTCCCAGTGGTTGGCACAGTGCTTGGCACATATTAAGTACATAATAAATGATTACTGAACCTCAGCATCTCTTATGCTGATCCCAAGAGTAAAGTGCGAGTCTTGGTTTCAAAAATTTTTTCATCCCTATCACATATATCAGTTTCTGGGTAGGGTTCTCTTAACCCAAGTCCTAAGCTGTAGAAAGGAGAGAGGGCTTGGATGGTTGGAAAGGTAGAGGTGCCATTGTCTCTCTGCACTCCATGATTTTTTTATCTAGAAAATGTAAATCTAGATTTTCACCATCAATAAATAAATTGGGCTGGAAAAAGTCACATGATAAACCGATTTATAATGTAAAATAAATTATTACCTTATACTCTGGATACTTCATTTCAAATAGGGGAGTTAACTTGGAAATTAAAAAAGAGGGAGAGGGAAGGCTGCTTGGTGAATTGCGGGATCACAGAAATGAAGATGCCTTTAAAATTTTTTTTTAAAAATCTATTTTTATGCCTTGTTATTTTTCCTAAATCTCTACCACTCCCTAGCCATCATCCCTGTGAAAATGTATTAAGGAAACCTAATTCAAAATTGAAGTCGGGAAACCATGAAGGGAGGGCCACTCCTTACAGCCTGCAGAGTTCAGCAGGAAGAAGAAACAGTTCCTCTTTTCACCCGGCAAAAGGAAGTTGCCCTCCTCTGCAGCCAATGAGAAGCCGCCAGCACATTGAACACTCATTTTCCTCCAATGAACTTTTGTTCAAAGCAACTCCTCCAACTTCCTCCTTTCCTCTGTGAAAAAACACCCTCCTCCTTTGCTCTCTGGACTTGCTTATGGTTCACCATAGTTGGCTTGTCCCAAATTGCAATTCCTGTGCTATTCCTAAATAAACTCATTTTTGCTTAAATAAAGTTGTTCTTTGCTCTATTTAAGGTTGACATCAACAAAACCATAGAGTCATATATGATAACCCAGTACCTTCAAATTGAGTACCTGTAGCCACACTCTAAAATGGGTTGTTTTAAGAAAATCCTTATCTCTCTCCCTTATCCAAGGTCATACACCCTTTATCAAAGGAACTACACATATATTCCAAAGTTCCCTTCAGCTCTCTCCCTCTCTCTCTCTCTCTCTCTATATATATATATATATATGTATATCTTCCTTCCTTTCACTTCATTTTACATATAAAATTTATATATAAAATGAAGTATATACATATGTATATGTATACATATGAAGTATATGTCTATACATATCTATACATATACATATATAAAATGAAGTGAAAGGAAGTAAGGTGATATTTCCCTTGGTCATAAGTATAAAACCCAGTTACACATGTATTACATGCTAATCTTTATATACTACCCAGATAAATTTTCATCATATGTCAATACATTTCCCTTCTAAGTCCTATGTAGTTTAGCCATACAAATATAATTCAAATAATTTGAAAATGTTCTTATGCATACTAAAAAGAGAACTGATATTTTCCGGATTAAAATTTTTTTTTAAGGAGGTACAAAATAAAATTGTGAAAGTTGACCTAATTAAACTGCAACTAAAATAGAATTCTCAATGACATGGGAGGTCTTCCTTCTCCTGTATTATTTAACAGAATCATTGTTTAGTGATAATAGCAGTTAGGTATAAAGCATATTTGGACTATCATTTGGAAAAAGTTTACTGACACTAAATACCAATGTGTACAATATATCATTAGATATTTTTCATCTTATACATCTTATATTTTTCATCACATTATTTGCTGTGTCCAATGCACAGTGCATGGCTCAAATCAGCTCTTTTAAATAGTCAATTAATCAGTATTTATTAAACGTAAGACCTGTGTGTGGGAGAACCACATTTAAGCCACTTGGAGATTTTAGAGAATAGTGAGACTATAACACACTGATTATTATTATTTTCTTTCTATCTAAATAAAGCATATTGAAAATATGCAGCCTGGCTTAAAAAAATCATTTCTATAAAGTTAGTGTTTTGGTGAGTAAGTCAAAGGGAATGCACCTTATATAATAGGAATATTAAGGACTACATTAGGAAGAAAATATGATTACATTGGACATCTCAAGTTCAAAATTTTAGACGAGCTGTTCTTTGAGATACTAAAAAGAAATCAAATAATTTCCATGTTACATTAGAATGTATGTGAGAGAGTATTGATGTTTGGGTTTAAAAAAAAAACAAACTTGGAACCGTATATCCCAAAATGTAAAGAATGCTTGTCCTTATACCTAATAAGCAATTTTTAAAATAGAGCTGTAATCCTGTAATAAATGGCCATTTGTGTGCCCTAAAGCTTAAAGTTTAAAGGCTGAAGGTTAATACCTTTGAGTTTAGTAGAATAACAAAGTAGAAACACTCTTAAGATATTTCCAATCTACCAAACTGTGAGTTGATACTAAATTGCCTGCAAAAGCCGGACTATAAAAACAATTTTTGTGAGTATTACGTCCAATTATTAAATCATCAGTATTCTGCAGCAATACTTTCCAATGGTAGGAGAAAAATTTTTTAAATGAATCAAGTACATAAAAGTTCCTGTTTTTTATTCTAATGATTGTGCATAGGTACTAGGACATCACAACTTTTGGAAACTAATAAATATATAGACATAAATTCAGTAGACAGATTTTAAAGTCCAAAACATGTTTTTATTAACTGATCTTAAAAAAAGAAAAAAAGCAATGGTTATTTTTGAACAACTGTACGTTTTTCTTAACCAGGACCTAATTATATGCATGCCTTTAGGATCTCTTTAATAATTACATGGCTAATAAACTATTGTTTATCCTCATGCATGTATAAAGAAGATACCAAGTTGTTCCTATGAGAACATTTCAGGGTATTATTGAATGCATTTTTTGCTTTTTCTTTCTTTCTTTTTTTTTTGCAATTTACACTTACAAAGTACTTTAATAATCTCACATTGTTGGGAACCCCGATGTACTTTTGAGTTAAGTCTCTTGCTTTTTCATTTTACACAGTGCCATTTAAGTAGGAATTTTGAAAAAGTCATTGTTTCTCACATATACCCTTATGAATGCATATGATAAGATGTATGTATGTGTGTGTATATGTAATTTAATAATTTTATATTTATTCTTATTAGAATTTTATTTTATGATCACTGCTTTGTCAAAGATATGTAGAATGAAAAAATGAGAAGCTGACAACACTGATAGCTAATATTTATTACATTTCATAAAGTATATAATACATTTACATGCCTTATACTCATATGATCCCTCATATCAACTCTTTAAGGTGGGTATATATTTTTTTCCCATTTTACAGGTAAGGATATTGAGGCACAAAGAGAGAAAGTTTCCCAAGAAGGTAATCAAGTGAAAGAGCCAAGATTTGAATCATGAAAATGCATCTCTAGAGTCTGGTTTTTTAAACACTGGGTTAACTCCCTACAGAGTTAGTTTGGCGACTAATTATCATCTTCACCTGTGAAAGTCACTGAGCCTCCGGTTCCTTCTAAGAAAATTTAGGCAGGAGTGTTGCAACTTTAAGTGCACAACACAAACATTCTGTCAAGATGTATAGTAGTTGTATGGTCAGGCCACTCAAGACGGCTGTTCTCTTGCTCTCTGTACATCCCCTGCTCAATGAGTCCCTGCTTCCCCTACACCCTGCTCACATGAACATACTTGCCGTCTGCCACTTAGGCCAGAATGGCTCCACCTGCTAGTTTATTAAAGGGCAACGTATGCACTCCTGATGGTCATTAACCTGAGGAGCTGCGAGCAACGTGCCCCAGGGCTTGTTTCCCTAGTAGCTGATGAGCCAAGCTGATATCAGTTCCCCTCTAAACCTTAGCCTCATTCTCCCCGAGTAGTGAAGACTGCTGCTGTGTCCTGCTCCCTGTCTGCTGCACACAGTGGGGTGTCTCTCCAGGACCTTGCTTCAGAGGTAAGCTCCCCCATCTACTAAACCACTGATGTCTGCCATTGTCCGTGGGCTCTTTTTTGTTTGTTTGTTTTTTGTTTTTTTGCGGTACGCGGGCTTCTCGGTGTTGTGGCCTCTCCCGTTGCGGAGCACAGGCTCCGGACGCGCAGGCTCAGCGGCCATGGCTCACGGGCCCAGCCGCTCCGCGGCATGTGGGATCTTCCCGGACCGGGGCACAAACCCGTGTCCCCTGCATTGGCAGGCGGACTCTCAAACACTGCGCCACCAGGGAAGCCCCGTGGGCTCTTTCCTCAGTCTTGAGGCTGGACAACTACAAGGCTTGCAGCCCCGTGGGGTGTAGCGAAACAACTGTTGAGCCAGCCAGGAGGCCGAGGAAACTCCTGTGAGTGCTGAGATGTGGGGAAGCGAGGACGGGAACGGAAAGCTCTGGGTGTAATCGCCGTACACTAACATGTGGGACCGACCCAGTGGCAGCTGTCTACCATGAAAGATGACTTTCTCTTGCTGTTACACTAATGATATCCTGTTCACCTCAGAGTCTCTTTCCCAGTTTAAAAGTAGCAGCCCTGTCTGTAATCGTGGCTCATCTGATTGCATGGGGGTGACTGGTGAATACAAAATGCAAGGACCTGGATTATCTACAAAATACAAATATACCCCCAGACCCATCACCCCTAAACGATTACAGACACAGGCTTTAGGGATATTAACTCAGGGGCAGGCCTGTGAATTGGACGTGGCCAGTTCCCGGGAAGGGTTTGATGGGGGACTGTGGCAACAGCAAAATGATGAAAGAGTACCCTGGGGCTGCTGGTCTCAGCTATGGAAGGGGGCAGAGCAGCCATAAGGGAACACAGCTATGCAGTCTAGAGTGCTTTACAACAGTGCCTTACAGAAGAAAGGCACCGTTATATTAACTGTCAGTTGTTACACTGCCACTCCAGTATTTGTCACCTGCTGTGGGGACTAAGGGTGGACAGGGAGTTTGGTCCTAGAGGCCAGGGCCGAAAACCTCAGGCAGGGGTGGTGTTATCTCAGAATGCTATTACTGCTCGTAATTTGCTTAATGGTCATGACCTTCCCTGTACTGTGCCTTTAAACAGCTCACATTTCCTCTCTAGTCTGAGCAGAAGGAATCTGTTCATGGACTGGGTGACAGCAGTAGCCTCACTGTGAAATGAATTTTTCTGCTGGGTCTACAGCCAGTTGCCTTTGTTGTCCTCTTTTGGACTTCCATGAAAAACTGACTTAATAAGCACCTGGCTCCAGAGTTTGCTCACCTCTTGGAGTCTTGATACTTTTTAGCTGCTGTTTGTATTGCATTTGTGGTATTTGGTTGCAGTCCACCCCTACATACCTGAGCCCAGGGATATGGAGGAAGAGGGGCAGCCCAAGAGATAAGGGTCGTGCAGGGTCTGTTGGGGTGGAGTGTTTGGTCAGGTCACTCAAGATGGCTGTTGTCTTGCTCTCTGTACATCCCCTGCCCGACCAGCCCCTGCTTCCCCTACACCCTGCTCACAGGAATGTGCTTGCCCTCTGCCCCTTAGGCCAGAATGGCTCCACCTGCTAGTTTATTAAAGGGAAATAGCTGCCCTTGTGATACTCATTAACCTGAGGGGCTGCGAGCAATGTGCCCCAGGGCTTGTTTCCTTGGTAGCTGATGAGCCAAGCTGATATCAGTTCCCTTCTAAACCTTAGCCTCCTTCTCCCCGGGTAGTGAAGACTGCTGCGTCCTGTTATCTGTCCGCCCCACACAGTGGGGTATCTCTCCAGGACCTTACTTCAGAGGTAATTTCCCCCATCTACTAAACCACTGATGTCTGCCGTTGTCCGTGGGCTCTTTCTTCAGTCTTGAGGCTGGGCAACTACAAGGCTTGCAGGCCTGTGGGGTGCAGCCCCACAGCAGTGGTCTTAGTAGTAGGAATAGTGGTGCTAGTAAGTTTCCATTTACTTATCACCCACTGTGTACCAGAAACACTGGACACTGCAGGTGTACCTTGTTTTATTGAACTTTGCTTTATCGTGCTTCACGGATAGTGCATTTTTACAAATTGAAGGCTTGTGTCTACCCTGCATGGTCAGATTGTTAGCATTTTTAGCAATAAAGCATGTTCTTTTTTTTTTTTTTTTGCGGTACGCGGGCCTCTCACTGTTGTGGCCTATTCCGTTGCGGAGCACAGGCTCCGGACGCGCAGGCTCAGCGGCCATGGCTCACAGGCCTAGCCGCTCCGCGGCATGTGGGATCTTCCCAGACCGGGGCACGAACCCGTGTCCCCTGCATCGGCAGGCGGACTCTCAACCACTGCACCACCAGGGAAGCCCAAGCATGTTTTAATTAAGGTACATATGTTGTTTTTTAGACAAAATGCTATTGCACACTTTAGTAGACTACAGTATAATATAAACATTTATATACCCTGTGAAACCAAAAATTGTGTGACTCACTTTATTGCAAAACCAATTTATTGCAATGGTCTAGAACCGAATATCTCTGAGGTATGTCTGTAGTTCCTCTAATCCTCATAATAATCTTCTAAGGCAAATATCATATCTGATTGGTTAATTGGTAAAATTAAGTATCAGAAAGATGAAGTAACTTTCCCAAGATCATTCAACCAGGAAATAGAATACCTGGGATTAATATCCTATTGTATCTGACTGAATTTTCTTTTTTCTTCTAGTTCAAACAATTAAGATCTAGTTCCTTAGCAAGTTTAATGTTGATAAAACCACTTTGTTTATAATCACTGAACTGTGTATTAGATCTGTGGGACTTACTTATCTGCAAGCTGTAAGCATGTATCCTGTAACAGCATCTTCCACATTCTCCACCCCACCTCCCCGCCCTCAGCTCCTGGTAACCACCATTCCACTGTTTTATAAGCTGAGGTTTTTTTTTTTTTTTTAGCTTCCACATGTGAGGTATCATACAGTATTTGTCTTTCTCTCTCTGACTTATATCACTCAGCATAATGTCCTCAAGGTCCACCCATGTTGCTGCAAATGGCAGAATGTCCTGTTTTCTCATGGCTGAATAGTGTTCGGTTGTGTATATAGCATGTTTTTATCCACTCACCCGTTGATAGACATTTAGGTTGTCTCCACATCTAACTATTGTGAATAATGCTGCAATCAACATGGGAGTGCCTGTATCGAAATTGGTTTTAATTTCCTTTGGGTACATATATTCAGAAATAAGATTGCTGGGAAATACAGTAGTCCTGTTTTAATTTTTGGGGGAACCTCCATACTGTTCTCCATAGTGGCTAAACCACTGTAAATTTCCGCCAACAGTGTACAAAGATTTCCTTTACTCACATCCTTGCCAACACTTGTTATCGCTTGTCTTTTTGATAACAATTATTAAAGGTCTAAGATGGTATCTTATTGTGGCTTTTATTTGCATTTCCCTGGTTAGTGATGTTGAGCACCTTTTCACATACCTGCTGGCCATTTAGATGTCTTCTTTAGAAAATTGTCTCTTCAGTTCCTTTGCCCATTATTTTTCTAGTCAGTTTTTTTTTAATGAAGTTGTATGCATTCTTCATAAATTTTGTACATTAACACCTTATCTGACACATTATTTGCAACTATCTTCTGCCATTCGGTTGGTTGCCTTTTCTGTGGATTGCCTTTTCATTTCGTTGATTATTTCTTGTGCTCTGCAGAAGCTTTTAAGTTAGTAGTCCTGTTTGTATTTTTCTCTTTTTTGTGCCATTGGTGTCATTTCCAAAAAAATCATTGCTAAGGCCAATATTGAGCTTCTCCCCTATGTTTTCTTCTACGAGTTTTATAGTTTCAGGACTTATGTTTAAGTCTTTGATCATTTCAGGTTAATTTTTGCAAATAGCAGAAGATAGGGGTCAAATTTCATCTTTCTGCCTGTGGTTATCTAGTTCTTCTAACACCATTAGTTGAAGAGACTATCCTTTCCCATTGGATGTTCTTGGCTATGTTACCAAATGTTAGTTGACTGTATATGCAAGGGTTTAATTCTGGGCTCTCTATTAAGTTCCATTGATCTATGTGTCTTTTTATGTCAGTACCATAACTACTATAGTTTTGCAGTGTAGTTTGAAATCACAAACAGAGATTTGATGCCTCTGGTTTGTTCTTAGGATTCCTTTAGGTATTTGGGGTCTGCTGTGGTTTCACACATTTCATGATTTTTTTCCCTATATCTGTGAAAAATGCTAAGAAATTTTGATACGGATTGCATTGTATCTACACATTTGATATGGATAGCTTAAATAGCATTGACATTTTAACAATATTAACTTTTCTCAGCCATAAATATGGGAAGTCCTTCCATTTGTCTTTTTAAAATTTTCTTTCAACGAAGTCTTGTAAGTTTTCATAACACAGATTTTTCACTTCTTTCGTTAAACTTATTCCTAGGTGTTTCATTGGTTTTGATGCTATTGTGACATAGTTTTCTTTCTTTAATTTTAATTTTTTTAAAAATTTATTTCTGGCTGTGTTGGGTCTTCGTTGCTGCATGCGGGCTTTCACTAGTTGTGGCGAGCGTGGTCTACTCTTCGTTGTGGTGTGCAGGCTTCTCATGGTGGCTTCTCTTGATGTGGAGCATGGGCTCTAGGCATGTGGGCTTCAGTAGTTGTGGCCCACGGGCTCTAGAGCACAGGCTCAGTAATTGTGGCACACGAGCTTTGTTGATCTGCAGCATGTGGGATCTTCCCAGACCAGGTATTGAACCTGTGTCCCCTGCGTTGGCAGGCAGATTCTTATCCACTGCACCACCAGGGAAGCCCAGTTTTCTTTCTTTTTCAGATATTTCATTGTACCTAAAATGCAACTGATTACTGCATTTTATATCCTGCAACTTTACTGAATTCATTGAGATCTAAGTTTTTTAGTTGAGTCTTTGGGATTTTTAATAAGATCATGTAATCTGCAAAGAAAAGTTTTACTACATCCTTTCTTAGATGACTTTTGTCTTGACTGATGGCTCTAGCTGGAACTTCCAGTACTATGTTGAATAAAAGTGATGAGAGTGGGCACATTTATTCCTGATTTTAGAGAAAGTTTCCAATTTTTCTCTGAGCATGTTAGCTGTGGGTTTGTCATATATAGATTTTATGATGTTGAGATATGTTCCTCCTATATCCAAGCTATAGAGGTTTTTTAAATCATGAAACAATGTATTTGTCAAACACTTTTTCTGTATCTATTGATCACTCATTCTTTTAATGTGGTATATCATTATACCACATATATCATATATTCTTCATATGTTGGAACATCCTTTTATCCCAGAGATAAATCCCAATTGGTCACGGTGTATAATCCTCTCAATTAGTTGTTGAATTTGATTTGCCAGTATTTTGAGAATTTTTTTTAACATCTTTATTGGAGTATAATTGCTTTACAATGTTGTGTTAGTTTCTGCTGTACAACAAAGTGAATCAGCTATATGTATACATATATCCCCATATCCCTTCCTTCTTGCATCTCCCTCCCACTCTCCCTATCCCACCCCTCCAGGTGGTCACAAAGCACAGAGCTGATCTCCCTGTGCTATGTGGTTGCTTCCCACTAGCTATCTGTTTTACATTTGGTAGTGTATATATGTCAATGTCACTCTCGCACTTCGTCCCAGCTTACCCTTCCCCCTCCCTGTGTCCTCAAGTCCATTCTCTATGTCTGCGTCTTTATTTCTGTCCTGCCCCTAGGTTCTTCAGAACCCTTTTTTTAAAAAATTTTTTTTTAGATTCCATATTTATGTGTTAGCATATGGTATTTGTTTTTCAATATTTTGAGAATTTTTGCATCTATGTTCATCAGGGATATTGGTCCATAATTTTCTTGTATTCTTATCTGGCTTTGGTATTAGTGCAATCCTGGTGTCATTGAGTTTGGAAGTATTCATTCCTCAGTATTCTGGAAGAGTTTGAGAAGGATTGGTGTTAAATCTTAAAAGTTTGGTTAGAATTCTCCAGTGAAGCCATCTGGTCCTGTAGTTTTCTGTTTTAAAAGGTTTTCATTATTGGTTAGTTCAGACTTTCTATTTCTTCCTGATTCAGTCCTGGTAGATTACATGGTTCTAGGGAACTATTGATTTCCTCTAGTTACCCAATTTGTTGGCATGTAATTGTTCATAGGAGTCTCTTATGAACCTTTTTATTCTGTATTGTCAGTTGTAATGTCTTTTTCATTTCTGATATTCAAATCTTTTTCTTAGTGTCAATTTTATTTTTTAAAAAAAGCTTTTTTTTTTCTGGTCTTTATATCAGTAATTTCTACTCTGAGCTTCTTTCCTTCCTTCTGCTAACTTTTTTAATTTGTTCTGTTTCTAGTTCCTTGCATAAGATTAGGTTGGTTATCTTTCTAACTTAATATATTTATCACTGTTAACTTCCCTCTCTGTACTGCTTTTGCAGTGGCTCCCAGATTTTGGTATTCATGTTTCCACTTTATTTTCTTCTAGATACTTTTATTTCTTTTGATTTCTTCTTTGACCCACTGGTTGTTCAGGAGTGTGTTTTGCGTCTACATGTAGATTTTCTAGCTTTCTTTATGTTTTCTGGTTTCATGCCATTGTGGTTGAAATAGATAATTGGTAGGATATCAGTCCTTTTAAATTTGAGACCTATTTTGTGTCCTGCTACGTGATCTATGCTTGAATATTCCATGTTCACTCAAACGTCTATTCTGCTGCTGTTGGAAGGAGTATTCTAAAGATGTTTATTGGGTCCATCTGGTCTAATGTATGGTTCAAGTCCATTGTTTCTTTTTTTTTTTTCTGTCTGGGTAATCTATCCATTATTGAAAGGATAGTCCCCTTTTGCATTCTTGCCTATTTCTCTCATATCTGTTAGTATTTGCTTCATATATTTAGGTGTTCCAATGTTGGGTGCATATGTATTTACGATTGTTAAATCGTGAAGAATTGATCCCGTATCATTATAATGACCTTCCTTATCCCTTGTTGCTGCTTTTGGCATAGTCTATTTTGTCTGATAAGCATAGCTACCCTTGCTTGCTTTGGTTTTCACTTGTATGGAATATCTTTTCCATCCCCTCCACTTAAAGTCTTTGTGCATACTTAAATCTAAAATGGGTCTCTTATAGGCAGCATATGGTTGGGTCTTGTTTTTTATCCATCCAGGTACTCTGTGCCTTTTGATTGAATTCAATTGCTTTCTGGTTCTGTATTTCCATCCTTTTATTCCTACCTTTGGAGATTAGTTATTTCCTGTGGTGGTATGCTGTTTCCCTTTGTCTTTTGTGGATTTACTCTAGGTTTTTCTTTTCGTTTGTGTGGTTACCATGGGGTTTCTATAAGACATCTTAGAGATAAAGCAGTCTGTTTTAGGAGATAGCAACTTATAATTTCTTCCCCTATAAAGGCTTCAGCCTTTTACTCCTTCCTTTTTATATTACTGATGTCATAATTTACCTCTTTGTTTACTAACAATTTATAGCAGCTATAGTTTTTCCTACTCTTTTTTTTCTTTTAACCTTTTACCTTTAACCTTTATGCTCCTTCAGTGGTTAATGCACTATCTTAATTTAGAGTTAAATTTTTCTAAGTCTGACAGCATACCTTTATCAATGTTTTGTTTTCATGTTGCTGATTAGCATCTTTTCAACTTTGGCATTTCTTGCAAGGAAGGTCTAATGTTTACCTCCTTCAACTTTTGTTTGTCTGTAAAGACTTTATTTGTCCTTCATATCTGAAGGATAGCTCTGCTTAGTAAAATATTCTTGACTGGCAATTTTTCTTTTGACACTTTGAGTATGTCATTCCACTCTCTCCTAGCCTGTAGGGTTTGTGCTGAGAAATCCACTGATAGACTAAAAGTGTTACTTTGTAGGTTATATCTTTCCCTCCACCCCATTGTTTTTTGTTTTGTTTTGTTTTGACCATTTCATTATAATGTGTCTTGGAGGTCTTTTAGCATTGAGATAATAGGGTGTTCTATTAGTTTCATGGACTTCTATGTCCAAGTCTTTCTGTAGGTTTAGGAAGTTCTCAGCTATCTCTTTAAATAAATTGCCCCATCCTTTATGCTTTTAAAGTATCAGTTCTGATACTTGTTTGTTCTGCTGGATTTCAATAGCTCTCCTGGGCTTTGTTGACTCTTTTAAAGTCTTAATTCCCTTTTATCTTCTGTGTTCAGAATTCCTATCCTCCAGGTCATTTATCCTTTCTTCCATCTGGTCTGCCCTGATACTGATATCTTATTGCATTCTTCACCATATTCATTGAATTTTTCAGTGCCAGAATTTGTTTGGTTCTTTAACTTTTTAGTCTCTGTGGTAAAGAAGTCAATTTGTTCAATATAGCTTTGTTGCTTATTTTATACATAGTAGTTTGTGTCTCTTAATCCCATATCCCTACCTTGCCCCTCTCCACTTCCCTCTCCCCGTTGGTAACCACTAGTTTTTTCTCTGACTGTGAGTCTGTTTCTGTTATATACATCCATTTGTTTTTTAGATTCCACATATAAGTGACAACATAGAGTATCTGTTTTTCTGTCAGGCTTCTTTCACTAAACACAATACTCTGTCCATCCACATTGTTGCAAATGGCAGACTTTCATTCTTTATGGCTGAGTAAAATTCCATTGTTTATATACCACATCTTTATCCATTCCTCTGTTAATGGTCACTTAGGTTGTTTCCCTACCTTGGCTATTGTAAATAAACTATGAACATTGGGGTACATGTATATTGGGGTGCATATATCTTTTCACATTAGTGTTTTTCAGATATATACCCAGGAGTGGAATTGATGAATCATATGGCAGCTTTATTTTTAGGTTTTTTGAGGAAACTCCATACTATTTTCTACAGTGGCTGTACTAAATCTTTGTAGTGTTTTTGTCTGGTTTTGATACCAGAGTAATGGTGGGCCTCATAGGATGAATTTGAGAGTATTCCCTCCCCTTCAGTTTTTTAGATTGGTTTAAGAAGGACAGGTGTCAGCTCTTCACATGTTTGGTAGGATTTTCCTGTGAAGCCATCTGGTCTTGGACTTTTGTTTGCTGGGTTTTTAATTACAAAATCAATTTTACTAGTGATAAGTCTATTCAGATAGTCTATTTCTTCTTGATTCAGTTTCATAAGTTTGTATGTTTTTAGAAATTGGTCCATTTTCTTCTAGGTTTTCCAATTTGTTGGCATATAACTGTTCACAGAATTCTCTTGCGGATTTTTTTTTTCACGTATCTCTGAGGTATCCATGGTGGTTTCTGCTCTTTAATTTCCTATTTTGTTTATTTGGGTCCTCTCTCTTTTTGATGAACCTGACTAAAGGTTTATCAATTCTGTTTATCTTTTCAAAAAAAAAACAACTCGTTTTCAACTTTATTTATTTATATTTTTGGTCTCCTTTATCTCTAATCTTTATTTCCTCTGTTTTGTTGACTTTGGGTTTTGTGGTTTTCTAATTCCATCCACATCCCTACAAATGACCCAGTTTCATTCCTTTTTATGGCTGAGTAATATTCCATTGTATATATGTACCACATCTTCTTTATCCATTCATCTGTTTATGGGCATTTAGGTTACTTCCAAGACCTGACTATTGTAAATAGTGCTGCAATGAACATTGGGGTGCATGTGTATTTTTGAATTATGGTTTTCTCTGGATATATGCTCAGTAGTGGGTTTGCTGGGTCATATGGTAATTCTATTTTTAGTTTTTTAAGGAACCTCCATACTGTTCTCCATAGTGGTTGTACCAATTTACATTCCCACCAACAATGTAGGAGGGTTCCCTTTTCTCCACACTCTCACCAGCATTTACTGTTTGTAGATTTTTTGATGATGGCCATTCTGACCTGTGTGAGGTGATACCTCATTGCAGTTTTGATTTGCATTTCTCTAATAATTAGTGATGTTGAACATCTTTTCATGTGCTTTTTAGCCATCTGTATGTCTTCTTTGGAGAAATGTCTATTTAGATATTCCACCCATTTTTTGATTGGGTTGTTTGCTTGTTTGTCATTGATCTGCATGAGCTGTTTGTATGTTTTGGAAATTAATCCCTTGTCGGTTGTTTCATTTGCAAATATGTTCTCCCATTCTGTGGGTTGCCTTTTCGTTTTGTTTTATGGTTTCCTTTGCTGTGCAAAAGTTTTAAGTTTAATTAGGTCCCACTTGTTTATTTTTGTTTTTATTTTCATTACTCTAGGAGGTGGGTCAAAAAAGATCTTGCTGCGATTTTTGTCAGAGAGTGTTGTATGTTTTCCTCTAAGAGTTTTATATTATCCAGCCTTACATTTAGGTCTTTAATCCTTTTTTTTTTTTTTTTAACAGCATGTTAGTCTGTATTTTTTTTAGCAGCATGTTAGTCTCTATGTCTTTGTGTTTTGTTGCTGTTTCCTTCCTGTAAATGATTCCTAGTCTCATACTGTAGTGGTGAACACTAGGATGGTCACAGGAAACCAGCCAGCCACCGGCACATTCTCAAACCACTCCTTTTTGCCCTGCCTCAAAAGCAAGCAAGCATTTTTGTGTGCCTCATGAGCAGAGTCCAGGTTTCCCACAGCCCTCTTATTAGGCCTACTGGCCCTCCAACCAGCCAAAGGCAGGGGTGGGGCAGGGTCATCTTCCCTTTGTCGGATCTCAGGTCTGGGGCACCCAATATGTGTCTCAAACCGCTCACTCCCCAGGGAAGATCTCCACCCATGTAATCTCCCTTTTCCTCTGAGTCTTCTCCCGGGGGCACAGTTCCCAACCTGATCACTTCTACTATTCCCTTCCTACCTGATTCCATGTGGATCTTTGTTACAAGCTTGGTTGTAGAAGTCTTTCTATCCTTTCCAGTTAGTTTTTAGTGAGAATTGTTCCACAGGTAGATGTATTTTTGACGGGTTTTGGGGGGAGTTGAATTTTGTGTCTTCCTCCTCCCTCATCTCAATTGGAGTCTCTCTTTTTTTTGGCTGTGCTGTGTGGCTTGCAGGATCTTAGTTCCAGGGCCAGGGACTGAACCCAGGCCACTGCAGTGAAAGTGCTGAGTCTTAACCGCTGGACTGCCAGCGAGTTCCCCAGTTTCTCATTCTTGATTTCATAGAATCATCTTTCTGAGTTTTCTTGTAACTCATGGAGTTTCTTTATAACAGCTATTTAGAATAATTTCTTTTTGTGATGCCATACTACGTTGGGTTTTCATATTGCTTATAGTTCACGTTTCTGCTTATACATTTGAAATAGTTGACACTTCCTTAACTCTTTGTCCATTTTCTTTGGGAGATAAAATGTCATATTACATACTGCTATTATCTGAGGATTTTGTTTGTTTGTTTAATTTTTGTCATTGTAAAAGTGTACCTGCTCCATGCTTCTTGTTACCTTTTGTAGGTGAATATATAAGCTTTTATATTTATACTTCTCACCTGGCTGGCTATTGGAAACTTTTCTTTTGTTCTCCAGAAGGTGAAGCTGTAGTTCAAGTTTTAGTTTATCCCTTGCCCACCAACATGTGGTCTGTTTTCTTAGGACTTTCCCTATTTTCTTGGGCTCATTCTCTTGGGCACACAAGCATGCGCTAGAAGCCAACAAGAGAGTCGGGGTAGGGAAGTATGGGTTTAGTACTCAGTGCATTGGGGAGTTCCATGGACCAGAAGGGAGATCTCTGGTGGTGTTACCCCCAGAGGAACATGGGTGGACTTTCTGCTGAGCACAGCCCTTCCAACACCATTTGAAATTCTCATCTGCCTCTTTTCCAATATCTCCCTCCCTCCAGCTGTAGAGCTCCCACCTTAATATTCTGGGTGCTGCTGGGGAAAATTGGAATAATTTCTTTTTGTGATGCCATACTACATTGAGTTTTCATATTGCTTATAGTTACATATTTCTGCTTATACATTTCCCCCCAAACTGGGTTTCTCCTATCCAACTGGGGTATCTGGGTTGTCATTCACTACTTTCTTTTTCCCCCTGTGGAAGAGGTTGCCTAAGCTGGATAAATCAGCCCCATTCAGTGCTCCCTCAAGGAAAGGGCAGTGCTGGGACTGTTTTACTGCCTCTGTTTTGACCAAATACACATTTTTCTTTTCTTAAATGGTGTATTTGGAGTCTCCCTTTGGGAAGGCTGGACCTCTGCAGGTTCTCACTCATGGGTGAGTGCCTGCCTGGGACAACACCAGCCCAATATTTTGCCCAAAAAATGGCAAGAGGAGTCTAGGCAGTTTCATTGGCTCCACTGGTTCTGCAGCCCATACAGATAATTGTTTGTATCTCACTGGCTGCACAGGTGAGCAAGATTCTTCCTTAGTAAAGTGCTAGGTCTAAAAACACCCACAAAAGTGCCTTTGTTTGTATATGGATATCAAATTCATTGATTAAAAAGGAAGATGGAAAGGAAGACCATCTCATGCTGCCATGTTGCTGACATCACTCCTGCCTTCATCTTTCATACAGCAATAGCCGTCTCTGTGGATCTCTCCTGGAAGTCTGGTATGGATGGTGATTTCTTTCTAAGTCTTTCCAGGCAGAGTTTCTTCATTCTTTTTGTTTTCATAACATTTTGTCCATATCTGTTGTATTTTAATACCACACTGTAATTTGCTCTCTGATTCTTCTATCCAATCTGAGGGAAAGGACCATTTCTTAAATGATTTTGTTCACTGTTCCTAATGTAGTGCTCAAGTCAAAACAGAGGCAAAATAAGTGTTTATTGAACAAATTAATAAAGAATTCTAAGAGACATTAGGAAAATTCTGTAACTTATGCTATCCCTTCACAGAAATACATTGCCTAGCCTATATTGCACTTCAGGAAAGAATAACTATCTGTGATCAAAAATATCCATAGACTACCAGAACTCAACCAAAAGTGTTCAAGTATGTTTTTGAGGAATATTGTTCTTCTTGGGACCCAAGGTACAGTATAATAAGAGGATAGTTTTCTAAATAGCCTCTAAAATGTGAAGGGTTATGTCAGCCATCCAGCTTGATAACTGATTAGTACTTAAAGTATTGATTTGTAAATTTGTAGGTAAAACAGCAGGTGGAAACTGAGGTGCCCTATATATAGTGCATGTGAATTACTAGTTTTTAGATTATTTTTTGTTTCTCACTTTTACTGCCTTTCTGCAGATCCCTCATAACCATTAAAACTATAGAAATGAATAGTGTGTACTTTATTGTGATTTTCAACAAATTTTACAAAATGTAGTTATAAATTACTGAAAATTAGATCTCAAATGTAATATTAGGGATGCCAAACATTCTAGTTTGCCATTCAGTTTTTCTATATTCCTGGCATAATTTTATATTAATGGTCCCTTGTGCTCAAAAGTATTCCCATGTGGTGTATTTATACCAGCAAATTCAACAGTGTTTTGACAGATATCCCTTTGGCAGATCCCTATAGCTAATTCATAGGACAGAACCTTAGAAGTTTATAACCAAGCTCTTCCATGCTATACAGAAAACTATTTTCATTTTGAGAGAGCTTCTGGCTTGCACTGGACCCTAGAAAAGGTATACATTTGACCACAGGTTATCAAATTCCTATGGGACATGAGTGGCCCATCATCCGCAAAGTGTTGTGTGACCACCCAATAAAGTTAGGTGTGCACAGAAGCTCTCTACCACCAAACAGAAGTGGTGATATGTAATATTGGACTCAAGCAGGCTTTTAAGGCAGATATAAATTGCATGAGTAAGTTGCTCATAACTATAGTCCCTATTCCTGCATTTCCTATTCTGTCTTAATCAGCATCTGTGGCCTCACATAGAGTCTCTTGTAACCAGTTGACTGAAGAATATTTTAAAACTGCCTGTTTTAGAGATAATTCTGTATGACATACTGGTACCATCTGAAAGTAGACAAGTACAACACTATAAAATCAGAAGTGGCTCTGACATAGTGGGGAAGGCAAACCCTGAAAGTGAGAACTTCAAGCATCATGTCTAGTTTTTCATCTCTCCTGAAAGGAGAGAGCCAAAGAACACATTTACACTGATTCATTGGGAACAGCTAATGGTTTGAGTATATAGTCTGGACTTGAAATGAACACAGTTGGTGCATTTGTGATAAGGAAGTCTGAAGGTGTGTCAACCTCTTAAATTAGGTATGGAGTCTGAAGATAATTGTTGCATGTGGATGTTAATTGAAGAGTGACATCATCAGATAGGTAAGATGACCAATTTTGGGGACATGAGTCAGCCCATTTCCCCAGCTAATCTTTGCCTGAATAGTAGGACATCCCCTGGGGGTCCTCTTAGTACTCTCTCGTCCTGTGATCAAAGTTAATGGAAAACTACAATTATCTAACACAGGCAGAATTTCTAATGGCCCAGATTCTTTAGGGATGAAGTTTTTGGTTATTCTACCAGGAAAGGAGCCATGACCACCAGCAGTGCTTATTGCAAATAAGGGAGACAACAGAATGGGTAGGGCAAGGAGGGAGTTATAAATCAGCTATGACCAAGTGACTGGTTGTAGAAACGAGGATTGTAATAGCTATGAGTATTTCTTCCCTACTTTGGTAGGAATGTATTTGAAAAAGATTACTTTAAATTTTCCCTTTTCCCATTTCTCTACTAATGTGTGTTAATAATAGTTCATCTTTATATCTCTGTATTTAAGTTAAAGGGGGAAAGGGTGTCTGAGAAGAGGAATGAACACCTCTCAAAGGTGAATAAAGTGACCTAGGTGAGTTTATCTACTCTGGAGAAAGGTTTAGTGTACTTTACTAGAAGGATAGATGTGTCATGTTAGGCTTTTATTTGGAATATAAACATGATTTAAAAAGAAATGTACTGATGTCAGTTTGAGGAGTAGACTTTATTGGATCTGAATATCAAAATAATGCTTTTTCCTGTTAAGGTTGGCAGTAAGAAAAACTTGGAAGCTAAAAATGAAACAACAGCTAGCCAACCTGAAGGTTGTTGTAGGGTACATTCCTGCTGCCCCTCATGCATGCTGTTGACAACACATTGACTCGCCTTGTTAGTATGAGGGAGTTAGTATGAGTCAGACGTGCAACCTCTCCAGATCCCACTGTGTCTCCTCATTCAGCTTGAGTCCTGGGTGAATGTATGTGGAACACTGTGGCAAAGAGCATCTGTTGCTTCTGTAGGTCATTTGAATCGTTAAATGTGGTGACAGAGTGCATTCCCACTTTTGTCCTCATGGAATCTCAATTGTCCTTATGGGTACCAGTTTCTCCAAGTTCTCCTCTGCTTCATTTCCAGGTTTTCTTCCCAATGGAGAACCTAGATTACCTGTAGATTTTTCATGCCTAACACCAGATGCAGAGGTGACATTCTTTCACAGATTTCCTCACCAGAACCTACGGTTTGATAAAGTCTGTTACCTATGAGAAATCTTACTCCATACTGACTATTGTAGTTTGGCTTCCTATATCAAACTCCAATTGATACACTCAGTTTGTATATTAAAGATCACTTTATATATAATCCATATCAGGTGATCACATGAAATTTGAAAAGGGCTTTAAACCCCTTGGGTTTGTGACTGAGAGTCAAATATCCGAGTACATATTTAGCCTCACTTTTTAACATATGATTGAAATACATCTATTACCTCAGGTGCAAATAATCTCTTTGTAATAGCAATATATAACACAAGTGTATAGATTTATATACTGTGATCCCCAAGTGCTATGAAATTATGAAGTATGGGAGTGATTAAGTTTTTCCTTTTGGAGAGTGTTCTCAAATGAATTTCTTGAAGTATAGTTGATGTACAATATTACATGTTACAGGTGTACAATACAGTGATAATTTTTTAAAGGTTATACTCTTTTTATAGTTATTATAAAATATTGGCTATATTCCTTGTGTTGTACAACATATCCTTGTAGCTTATTTTATACCTAATAGTTTGCACTTCTTAGTCTCCTAAGCCTATAATGACCACACCACCCTTCTTTCTCCCTACTGGTAACCACTAGTTCTCTATATGTGTGTCTGCTTCTTCATTATATTCACTATTTGGTTGTATTTTTTCAGATTATACATATAAGTGATATCATTCAGTATTTGTCTCTCTGACTTATTTATTTATCATAATACCCTACAAGTCCATCCATATTGTTGCAAATGGAAATATTTCTTTTTTTTGTGGCTTAGTATACCATACACATGCACACACACATATAACACACACACCACATATTCTTTATCCATTCATCTGTTGATGGACACTTAGGTTGCTTCCATATCTTGGCAATTTTAAATAATGCTGCTATGAACATCGTGGTGCATGTATCTTTTCGAACTAGTATTTTTTCCGGATAATTCCCCAGGAATGGAATTGCTGGGTCATATGGTAGTTATATTTTTAATTTTTTGAAAAACCTCCATATTGTTTTCCACAGTGGCTGCACCGATTTACATTCCCACCAACAGTACATGAGGGTTCCCTTTTCTTCACATCCTCACCAACCCTTGTTATCTGTGTTCTTTCTGGTGATAGCCATTCTGAGAGGTATGAGGTGATACCTCATCATTTCCCTGATGATTGATGATGTTGACCATCTTAACTGTGTGACTGTTGGCAATCTGTCTGGCTTCTTTAGAGAAATATCTATTCAGGTCTTCTGCACATTAAAAAAATTTTTTTGATGAGTTGTATGAGCTGTTTATATATGTTGGGTAATAACCCCCATCAGTCATATCATTTGCAATGATATGCAAATGATATCAACCTACTGAATAAGAATATTCAGTAGGTTGTCTGTTTGTCGATGCTTTCCTTTGCTGTGCAAAAGCTTGTAAGTTTAATTAGGTCCCTTTTTTTTTTTTTGCTTTTGTTTCCTTTGCTCTAGGAAAAGTCTCCAAAAAATACTGCTGTGACTTGTATCAAAGATTGTGCTGCCTATGTTTTCCTCTAGGAGTTTTATAGTATCTGACCTTAAATTTAGGTCTTTAATCCACTTTGAGTTTATGTCTGTATATGGTGTTAGAGAATGTTCTAATTTCATTATTTTATGTGTAGCTGTCCGGTTTTCCCAGCACCACTGATTGAAGAGACTGTCTTGCCTCCATTGTATTTTTTTGGCTCCTTTGTCATAGGTCATTTGACTATAAGTGTGTGGGTTTATTTCTGGGATCTCTACTCTGTTTTAGTGATCTATGTGTCTCTTTTTGTGCCAATACCATACTGCTTTAATTACTGTAGCTTTGTAGTATAGTCTGAAGTCAGGGAGTGTAATTCCTCCAGCTCTGTTCTTCTTTCTCAAGATTGTTTTGTGTATTGAGTGTCTTTTGTGTTTCCATACAAATTTTAAAATTATTCTAGTTCTGTGAAAAACGTCATTGGTAATTTGATAGGGATTGCATTGAATCTGTAGATTGCCTTGGGTAGTATGGTCACTTTTTTTTTTTTTCAGTGCCAATAAGTCTTTATTCATTGTATTTTCCCAGAGAAAAGAAGGGAAAGGGAAAAGGGTCAGCATGTGTGTTACAAAATGATACCAAACAGGAAAGGAAGTACCCGGCATAGCAAAATCAACCATCAAATAAACACTCCCCAGATGGGGTCGCCAAAGCCTGAGGAGTCTCAGCCTCCTGCAGTTCAGGATGAGGGAAAGAACAAACAGGCACCTGCTTTCCTACCCTCCCTCCCTCCCCATAAATTCAAGATTTCACACAAAGCTTTGGTTTCTAGCAGTAAACACGGAGTTATATTCTTCCGTCTCCTATTGAAATAATCTTGTAGCCACTTTGACATAAGTTTCTTGCACATGCATAAAAGTTCTTGAGTGACTTGGATATACATTCGTCTTTCCTTGGATATACATTCATCTTTCCTTTCTTGGTCTCCCAAGCCACTTTCTACATGGAAGGCCCCCTCGTTGCTTCTCTCTACCCTAGGATTAAAGACTAAAGTAGGTTTTAATCCATCCAAAGACAGCAGTTTGTCTGGCATGAATAGCCTCAAGGAATGGTCTTGATTCAGGAGATTGGGAACAAGAGAGGAGGGTTCTTAGCTTCTTCAGGATTTTTGCACAAATCATTTAAGAATTGCAGACACCCCACAAATTAAATGTATAGGTGTGTGGTCTATTTTTTAAAGGGGGAGAAGGGGGAAATACAGGAGGGGGTAGAAATCTAGTTTTTAGGACAGAAGATCTTGTTCAAAATAGAAAATAGGGGAAGAGGAACACAAAAGAAATATAGTTCAAGACCCTCACTTCAAGAAGAGGGGCCCCCATGCTTATCTTTCGGAGTTTTTTTGCCTGGTGCAGAACACTTTGTCAAAGATTCTTTGCCTATTTTTCTCAACATAAAAAAGTTTATAAACAATAAAACCCCAAAAGGACATGGAGAAGAGCAACACATCATATTTACACAAACTAGGCCACCTAGCAATCACCAAATCAATTACTTGTGAAGTCCTACAAAGCCCAGACAAATACAATAATTAGAGCGGGGCAGCAATTGGGGGTGACAAGAAGCCAGGATCAGACACACATCACCAAGTGTGTTCTATTGCATTTGCTCCATTACAACACACTGAGGTAGGTTTGCAGTGATCTCACAGCCTGTAAAAACAAAACAAAACAAAACAAAAACCTTTTCTCCTTTAGCTACCATGACACTTATCACTGCTGCAGCAGGGCAGGACACTGACTTTGGGAACCATAAAGAAGCCACTGCTGATGATCTCTCTGGAAGCCAAGGAGGTAAAGCCCAGAATTGTTAAAAGTTAAGGATTTTGTCCTTGCTTCATATATCCATCCCTGGGCAGCTCAAGATGGGTACAGAGGCATCATTCTTAAAACCTATTCTTACCAGCTCACATTTTTTACAAAAAACACCCACATACACCCTGTTGTGCATGGTAGGCCTAGCCCAATCCAGTGAAGGATGTGGTATATAAAGTGAGTCCTGTGCCCTGGAATTGGAAGTCTGGAACCAGGAATCCTTTATCACACATACAGATGACCTTCACCTAACTTTGGCTTCCCCTCTCTGCACCTTTTTTTTTTTTTTCACTTTTTCAAAGTGGATTTTATTGCAGCCAAAACAGTGGAATTAACTATACATAATAAACTATTATATATATATATATATATATACACACACACACGTATACACACACACATATATATGTATAATATACACACACATTTTAAGTTATAGGGAATAAAGTTTATTTTGGCACAGAGTGTTAAACAAAATTAAAGTTGCATACATAAGTAGCATAACTCAGCATCCTTAATTTGGTATAAGTGTGACACATTTTCTTGCTTTCCTGTGTTCTGCTAAATCACCGTAACCTAAACTGCTTTATAAAATTGATACACTGAAATTTAATTTTACTGTTTTTGCTTATGCTCTGATTCCAAACAAAACTCTCCTAACCTCTCTGCACCACCTTTTCCTGTTCAGACCAATTTCCAATCTTTCAGTAGGAGACCAAGTCATGGGGTGACCCAGTTCAAATGTAGTCTCCCATGAAACACTGAAGAGGGAGGGGTTTCAAGAGGACACTATGGCAGAAAAGCCACCTCTAATTGAAAAAATTGAAGAAAGCGTGTGTACAAATGTGCAGGAATGCTAGGTGCAGTTGGTTGAGGCCTAACGTTACTATTATTAGGCCAAGTTGACTGGAGGTGGAAAAAGCAATAATTTTTTTGATATCATTTTGGGTTAAGGCACAGATAGCTGTGAATAGAGTGGTGAGGGCGCCTAGAGAAAGTATTGTTGTTTGAATAAATTTGTTGTTTTCTGTTAGAGGGTAGAAGCGGATAAGTAGGAAAATTCCTGCTACGACTATTGTGCTTGAATGGAGTAGGGCTGAAACAGGGGTGGGACCTTCTATTGCTGAGTGTAGTCAGGGGTGTAGACCAAATTGGGCTGATTTTCCAGCTGCGGCTAATGTGAGTCCTATAAGAGGGAGGTTTGGGGGATTTTGGTTGAGTGTGAAGATTTGTTGTAAGTCTCATGCGTTTGTATTATGTAAGAATCAGGCTATGGACAGAAGGAATCCGATGTCTCCGATACGATTATATAGGATTGCTTGAAGAGCGGCTGTATTAGCGTCTGTTCATCCGAATCATCAGCCAATTAGTAGGAAAGATATGATCCCTACTCCTTCTCATCCGATAAATAATTGGAAGAGGTGTTAGCTGTGACGAGGATAAGTATGGTAATGAGGAAAATAAGTAGATATTTGAAGAATTGGTTGATGTGAGGGTCGGAGTGTATATATCATATTGAAAATTCTATGATAGACCATGTAATGAATAATGCTACGGGTATAAATATAAGTGAAAAGTAGTCTATTTTAAAGCTGAGTGTTAATTTAAGGGTATGGATGGTAATTCAGTGTCAGTTTGAAATGAGTATTTCTTGATTTGTATGGATAAATATTATTATTGGGATTAAGCTGGTGATGAAAGCAAAGAGGGTTATATTTTTTACATAATGTTGGTACTTGTTTTTGTAGAGGTTTGTACTAGATGCTATGACAGGGGTGATCAGTATGAGTAGTGTGAGTAAGGTGGAGGAAGTGAATAAGTTTATTACTTTTATTTGGAGTTGCACCAATTTTTTGGTTCCTAAGACCAATGGATAACTACTATCCTTTAAAAGCTTGAAAAAGCCACATTGTTAAGTGTGGAGGGCATGAATTAGCAGTTCTTGAAATACTTTTTCGGTAAGTAAGAAGTTTTTGTCTTCTGTTTTTAGTTTCACAAACTAACATTCTTTTTAAACTATACTTACAATAGAGAGGTCCTAGAATGATTTTAGGGTTTAGCGACAGGAGTAGGAGGGGGATAATGTGTAGGGCCATTAAGGTATGCTCTCGTGTAAAAGAAGGGGTAAGGTTGTTAATATGGTGTGTGTGTTTGCTGCGTTGTGTTATGATTAGTATGTATAGGGAGTAGAGGGCTGTGATTACAATATTTGTTCCCATGAGGATGATAGTGAGGTTTGATCATGAGAAAGTTGATATAATTACGAGTAGTTCTCCGATCAGGTTGATGGTAGGGGGTAGGGCGAGGTTTGTTAGGCATGCTAACAGTCATCAGATAGCTATTAGTGGGAAAAAAATTTGTAGGCCTCGTGCTAGGATTATGGTTCGGCTATGAATACGTTCGTAGTTTGAATTTGCTAAACAGAATAATATGGAGGATGTAAGGCCATGGGCAGTTATTAAGGCGGTAGCTCCTATGTAACTTCAAGGGGTTTGGATAAGGATAGCTGCGATGACGAGTGCTATGTGGTTGACTGAGGAGTATGCGATTAGTGATTTTAGATCTGTTTGGTGTAAACAGATAGAACTGGTTATGATTATTCCTCATAGGGTTAGTACAAGGAAAGGGTAGGCTATGTGTTCTGTTAGGGGATTAAGAATCGATGTGATTCGTAGTATGCCTTATCCTCCAAGCTTTAGTAGTACAGCTGCAAGGACTATTGAACCTGCAATAGGGGCTTCTACATGTGCTTTAGGTAATCAAAGATGTAGACCGTAAAGGGGTATTTTTACTAGGAAAGCTATTATGCAAGCTAATCATATGAAAGTATTAGACCAGGAAGTTGGTAGTGGTTGGGCTCAGTATTGTAATAATAGGAAATTTAGGGAGCCTACTGTATTTTGTAGGTATGTTAGTGCTACTAGTAAGGGGAGAGATCCTATGAGTGTATAAAATAAGAAGTAGAGTCCTGCGTTAAGTCGTTCTGTTTGGTTGCCTCAACGGGTAATGATAATGAGAGTAGGAATTAATGTGGCTTCGAATGTAATATAAAACATAATTAATTCTATAGCAGTAAAGGTTATAATTAAGAGGGTTTGTAGTATAATTAGTATTGTAATGTAGAGTTTTTTTCGGGTAAGTGGTTCTTTTAGGAGGTGAGATTGGCTTGCTATTAATATCAAGGGAAGAAGTCATATTGTTAATATTAAGAGTTGTGTAGAAAGGGAGTCAGAGAAAAATGTTAAACAGTAGTTGAGGCTGTTATTGTTAAATTGGTTAAGTAGAAGTAAGCTTGTAAAGCTGATGAGTAAACTGTGAGTTGTATTAATTCAGATAAAGTTACTTTTTGATAGTCAAGTTAAAGGTATAATAGTAGGAATAATGAATTTTAGCATTGAAGGAGGTTAAGGTTTTGTACGTAGTCGGTACCATATGTATTGGAAACTATGACTGATAAGGCTAGTCCAATAGCTGCCTCGCAGGCTGCAAATACTAAGAGGATGATTGGTATCATGTTGGCCAGAGTGAAGTGTGTGTTTAGGATTGTAAGGGCTGCTAGAATAAATAATGATAATACTATGCCTTCTAAGCATAGTAATGCAGATATTAGGTGGGATCGGTATATTAATAAACCTGTGAGGGATATTGTAAAGGCGATTAAAATGTTAATGTGGACTAGAGACATTTGGTACTTGTGAGTTTAGATCACAGTCTAGTGGGTCGAAATCACTTGTTTTATTTTAAACTAAGTATCATATTTATCTCATTCTAGGCCTTTTTGGGTTCATTCATAGGCTAGGCTAGCTGCCAGTAGGGAGATTAGGAATAGGGCCATAAGGAGTATTGTTGTTAGGTTATTTGTTTGGATTGCTCAAGGTAAGGGGAGCAGGAGAGCAATATCTAGGTCGAAGAGGAGGAAAGTAATTGCTACTAGGAAAAATTTTATGGAAAAAGGTAGGCGAGCAGATCCTATTGGATCAAAGCCACATTCGTAAGGGCTGGTTTTTTCTGCATAGACGTTTAGTTGGGGGAGTCAAAAAGCGATAAGTATGAGTAGTAAGGCTAGGGTTGTGTTCGTCAGTAGCGTTAATAGAAGGTTTATTGTTCTTTTTCTGGGTGTACCGAAACTAACTGATTGGAAGTCATTTGTACTTGTTAATACTAAAAGGACTACGAACCTCATCAATAGATTGATACATAGAGGAATAATCATACAACGTCTATGAAATGTCAGTATCAAGCAGCGGCTTCGAAGCCCAAGTGGTGATTTGATGTAAAGTGGAATATTAATTGGCGTATAAAGCAGACGATAAGGAAAGTTGATCCGATGATGACGTGTAGTCCGTGGAAGCCTGTGGCTACAAAGAAGGTAGATCCATAAACTCCGTCTGAGATTGTAAATGGGGCTTCATAATATTCTGATGCTTGAAGTAGGGTAAAATAGAGGCCGAGTATGATTGTGATGAGAAGAGCTTGGAGTATATGTTTGCGGTCGCCTTCTATGAGACTATGATGGGCTCAAGTGATAGATACACTGGAAGCTAATAGCACGGAGGTATTGAGGAGTGGGACTTCTAGTGGATTTAGAGGGTGGATACCTGTTGGTGGTCAGGAGCCTCCTAATTCAGGAGTAGGGGCAAGACTTGAATGGTAAAAAGCTCAGAAGAAGCCTGTAAAGAATAGGACTTCTGATAAGATAAATAAGATTATACCATATCGAAGTCCTTTTTGAATGGTTGGTGTGTGGTGGCCTTGGAAAGTGCTTTCTCGAACGGTATCTCGTCATCATTGGTATATTGTTAGGGTGTTTGTCAAAAAGCTTAAAGTCAGTAAGATTATTGAGTTGAAGTGGAATCATATGATTAGGCCTGATGTTATAAGAAATGCTGAGAGAGCTCCTGTAAGTGGTCAAGGACTGGGGTTTACTATATGATATGAGTGGGTTTCGTGGGTCATTATGTATTGTCCTGCAAGTATAGGCTTACTAGTAAGGTGAATACGTAGGCTTGGATTAGGGCTACGGCGAATTCGAGGATGATTAATAAGGTGAGGATGGTGAATGTGATGAGGGCTGTGAATAGACTAATATCTATTAATGCAAGAGTTGCACTTCCGATTAGGTGTAGTAATAGGTGACCTGCTGTGTTGTTAGCTGTTAGCCGTACTGCTAGAGCTAAAGGCTGAATAAATAGGCTGATAGTTTCGATTATTACTAATATAGGGATCAGGAAAGTGGGTGTGCCTAGTGGTAAAAGGTGGGCTAGGGATATTTTTGTCTTGTTACAGAAACCGATAATGACAGTGCCAGCTCATAATGGAATAGCTATGCCTAAATTTATAGAGAGTTGAGTAGTGGGTGTAAATGAGTGGGGTAATATTCCAAGAAGATTTGTGGAAGCGATGAATAGGAAAAGTGAGATAAGTTTTAGAGATCAGGTTTGTCCTTTGAGGCTATGTGTAACTATCAGTTGCTTTGATGTAAGTTTGGTTAGTCATTGTTGGATAGCGATTATATGATTATTGATTAATCCATTTGGTGTTGGGAATAGTATGGTGGGAAATATAATAATTAGAGTAGTGATAGGAATACCTAGTATAATCGGGATTATGAAAGGGGCAAATAGATTTTCGTTCATGTGTAATTTCAAGGGGTTTGTTGTTTTTGTAATTTAGTGCACATTGGTTTGGGGGAAGGAGAATAAAAATGCTTTGAGATTTTTAGTTGAAGTAATGTGAAGAGGGTAAAGATCATAGAGAGAATAGTAAGGAGTCATGTTGATGTATCTAGTTGTGGCATATCATTAAGGGGAGTTTATAACTCTCAATCTTTAACTTAAAAGGTTAACACTAGTTTAGCTTCTTAATGAAGTTATAATATGGATGCAGATCATTTTTCAAAGTTCTCTAAGGGTACTAATTCGAGAACGATTGGCATAAAGCTGTGATTTGAGCCACAGATTTCGGAACATTGTCCATAGAACAGGCCAGGTCGTGTTGATATCAGGGTTGTTTGGTTTAGGCGTCCAGGAATTGCATCTGTTTTTAGACCCAGGGAAGGAACAGCTCATGAGTGTAATACATCTTCTGAGGAAACTAGTATTCGGATTGTTATTTGTATGGGTAGGACCATTCGATTGTCTACTTCTAGCAATCGTAGTTCTCCTGGTTTTAGGTCCGAGGTTGGAATCATGTAGGAGTCAAAATTTAGGTCTTCGTAGTCAGTATATTCATAGCTTCAATATCATTGATGTCCTATTGTTTTTATGGTAAGGGAGGGATTGTTAATTTCGTCTATTATGTAGAGAATTCATAGAGAAGGTAGGGCGATTATAATTAAGATAACGGCTGGGAGGACAGTTCAAATAGTTTCTACTTCTTGAGCGTCTATTGTACTAGTGTGTGTTAATTTGGTTGTAAGTATTAGGGTAATAATATAGAGGACTAGGGAGCTAATTAGGAAAACAATCATTAATGCGTGGTCATGAAACTGTAGGAGTTCTTCTATAACAGGTGATGCTGCGTCTTGTAAGCCTAGTTGGAAAGGGTATGCCATGGAGATATACAGGGTTTTCACTTGTGATTTAACTTTGACAAAGTTACGTAAGACTTTACTAATATCTCACTCATAAAGAAAGACATAATGGTTATGATGTTGGCTTGAAACCGATTAGAGGGGGTTCGATTCCTTCCTTTCTTGAATATTTTAGGTTAACATATACTGGTTCCTCAAATGTGTGATATGGTGGAGGACATCCGTTTAGTCATTCAAGGTTTGTGGAGGTGAGGTCTACTGCTAATACTTCCCGTTTAGATGCGAATGCTTCTCAGATAATGAAGATTATCAGTATGACTGCTGTCAGTGAGATGAAGGAGCCTATTGATGAGATGGTATTTCATGTTGTGTAGGCATCTGGATAGTCGGAGTATCGACGAGGTATTCCAGATAGGCCTAGGAAGTGCTGTGGAAAGAATGTCATATTTACACCTACGAATATAATTATGAATTGGATTTTTGTTCATGTTGGGTTAAGTGTATAGCCTGAAAATAGTGGAAATCAGTGGACGAAACCCCCTATGATGGCGAAAACAGCTCCTATTGAAAGTACATAGTGAAAATGGGCAACTACATAATAGGTGTCGTGGAGAATAATGTCTAGGGATGAGTTAGCCAGGATAATACCAGTTAAACCTCCTACTGTGAATAAGAAAATAAAGCCTAAAGCTCATATTAGGGCGGGAGATCATTTAATACTTCCTCCGTGAAGTGTTGCCAGTCAGCTGAAAACTTTTACTCCTGTAGGAATAGCAATAATTATAGTGGCTGATGTAAAGTATGCTCGTGTGTCTACGTCTATTCCAACTGTAAATATATGATGAGCTCATACAATAAAACCCAGGAAACCAATAGAAACTATAGCTCATACTATTCCCATATACCCAAAAGGCTCTTTTTTCCCCGAATAATGGGTAACGATATGTGAAATTATTCCGAAGCCAGGCAGAATTAGAATATATACTTTGGGATGACCAAAAAATCAGAATAGGTGTTGATACAGGATTGGGTCGCCTCCTCCTGCTGGGTCGAAAAAGGTTGTGTTTAGGTTTCGATCAGTTAATAGTATGGTAATTCCAGCTGCTAAGATGGGTAGTGATAGTAAGAGTAAGACTGCTGTGACCAAGACTGATCACACGAAGAGAGGTGTTTGGTATTGGGTTATAGCGGGTGGTTTTATATTAATGATAGTTGTAATGAAGTTAATAGCCCCAAGGATTGAAGATACACCGGCTACATGCAGAGAGAAAATAGTAAGGTCTACTGAGGCTCCTGCGTGTGCTAGATTTCCGGCTAGAGGAGGATATACAGTTCAGCCTGTACCTGCGCCGGCTTCAATTATTGAAGATGCTGTCAGTAGTAGAAAGGAAGGGGGAAGTAGTCAGAAGCTTATGTTGTTTAGACGAGGGAATGCTATGTCAGGGGCTCCAATTATCAAGGGAACTAGTCAGTTTCCAGATCCCCCAATTATGATAGGTATAACCATAAAGAAAATTATTACGAAGGCGTGGGCTGTTACTAGAACATTATAAAGTTGGTCGTCTCTGATAAGTGTGCCAGGCTGACCTAATTCAGCACGAATCAACAAGCTTAGACCAGTACCCACTATTCCTGCCCAGGCGCCAAATAGTAAATACAGAGTACCAATGTCTTTGTGATTGGTAGAGAATAGTCATCGGTTTATGAGCATAGGTAAAATGGCCGAGTAGGCATTAGACTGTAAATCTAAAGACAGGGGTAAAGTCCTCTTTTTGCCAAGTCCTGTGGTGAGTAATCATTTTGAATTGCAAATTCAAAGAAGCAGCTTCAATCCTGCCGGGACTTCTCCCGCCTTTTTTTTCTCGCGGCGGGAGAAGTAGATTGAAGCCAGTTTATTAGGGTATTTAGCTGTTAACTAAAAGTTCGTGGGAGATGTATCCCTCCAATCTAGTGAGGATTTAGCTTAATTAAAGTGTTTGATTTGCATTCAATTGATGTGAGATATGGTCTTGCAATCCTTATTGGGCAGGGGTTAAGTAAAATTATACTTGCTTAGGGCTTTGAAGGCTCTTGGTCTTATAAAAAAGACCAAGTATAAAAAGCTTGGGTATAAAAGCTTAAGTTTTATGCAATTGCCGTACTCTGCCACTTCAACAAAGCCCTGGTCTTGGGCAGAGTATGTTTGCACTAGTTTATTAGGTTGAGACTGGGTCACTAATTGTTTGAAGGCGCTTTTTTAAAGTTGGCCTTATTTCTCTTGTCCTTTCGTACTGGGAGAAATGCGTAATAGATAGAAACCGACCTGGATTACTCCGGTCTGAACTCAGATCACGTAGGACTTTAATCGTTGAACAAACGAACCCTTAATAGCTGCTGCACCATTAGGATGTCCTGATCCAACATCGAGGTCATAAACCCTATTGTCGATATGGACTCTAGAATAGGATTGCGCTGTTATCCCTAGGGTAACTTGTTCCGTTGATCAAAATTTTGGATCAATAAGTGATATTATACTTTGGCTAATAGGCCTAGGTTTTAATCACTCGGAGGGTTTTTTGTACTCCGAGGTCACCCCAACCGAAATTGTCAACTCATATAAAGCTTTGTTATCCCTTGGTGGTATTATTTTGTGCTTTTTGGGTTGATTAATTAAAGCTCCATAGGGTCTTCTCGTCTTATTGTGTTATCCCCGCCTCTTCACGGGGAGGTCAATTTCACTGATTAAAAGTAAGAGACAGTAAAACCCTCGTGTGGCCATTCATACAAGTCCTTATTTAGAGAACAAGTGATTATGCTACCTTTGCACGGGCAAGATACCGCGGCTGTTTAACGATTGTCACTGGGCAGGCAGTGCCTCTAATACTGGTTATGCTAGAGGTGATGTTTTTGGTAAACAGGCGGGGTTTGTGTTTGCTGAGTTCCTTTTACTTTTTTTAATCTTTCCTTAGTGCACACCTGTGTTGGGTTAACAGTATGTTTAATAAATAGTTTAGTGTTGGGTTATATTTATTGGCTGTTAACTATCAGTATATTATCAGTCACTGATAAAAGCTTGTGCGAGGAGAAAATTTTTCTTGTTACTCACGTTAACAGTATTTCTTCTATAATTAAATAGATTAGTCCAATAGTCAGGCTAGGAGTTATTTTACTTATTGTTGAAATTAAAACTTATTTTTGTTGTTGAGCTTGAACGCTTTCTTAATTGGTGGCTGCTTTTAGGCCAACTATGGTTTAAGTTTTATATTACTCTCTAGTAAAGGTTGTATCCATTTCTAAAAAGCTGTACCTTTTTAGACTAACAATTAAACATACGTTGAAACTTGATGTGGGTTTTAGTATTGTTTAATGTTGAACTGAAATTCCTTTCTTGGACAACCAGCTATCACCAGGCTCATTAGGCTTTTTACCTCTACTTATAAGTCTTCTCACTATTTTGCCACATAGATGAGTTTGTTCTAGTTACTGCTTATAAGTAGCTCGTCTGGTTTCGGGTAATTTAACTTAAGATCTCTTTGCTAAATTATTACTAGTTAAGTCATTATGCAATAGACTACACACTCCAAATAGTTGTTCTCTCTGGTGATACAGCAATGAAAGGAATTCCTGCTATGCAGACCTGGAGCTGCTGCCCACTTATCCCTGAGATTGTTCACGTACCTGAGAACACAGTTCAGGAATGAGGGCCTTAGATTAAAATATACAAAAATACAAAACCAGAATATTATGGGGAAAAAAAAGTTGAAATGCACAAGATATGTCATTCGCCCATAGCTAGTGCAATTGGCATCCTGAAGAAAGTGGGAACCAAGGTAGAGTCATCCAAGGGAGCAAATAAATAAAATTGTATTGGCCCAAAATGGGGTGGGAGTGAGCTTAGAAGCAGCAGGTCTGCAGCCATTCCCTCAATCACCCCTTTTGCCCAGCATCACAACCCACTGCTTGGGACAGTTCTCAGCACCTTATCCCAGAGGGGTTTATGAGGGGACAAGATGTGGAAAACCCTTCCTTACTCCTGAGATATTCCATCCCACAAAATACAGTAGCTTATAGGTTGGGTCCATCAATCTGATCTCATGCTTAATCTCTTCACTCTGCCATGGGACATACTATTCCATATCCTTCTTTAAGTGTAAAACAACTTCCCTATCCAGGCCACTTCCAAAGCTGGAGATTCTGGGGATGGAGCAGGTGGGCAGGGGGACTCAGATAAAGCATGCAGGGAGGGGTTCCCTCCAAAGCCTCATGTGCATTTGGATAGGACATGATTGGAGTCCCTTTTCCTTCCCCCGACCAAGAGGTAATAGGGGGCAATGTTGTGGACCCCAGCCTGAGATACATGGAAGTGCCAGCTGCCCCCCCCACCCCGTCCCCACTTTCTCCACTCTGATGATTGATGCCTGCTTCTCAAAACTTCCTAATCACCAAAGAAGCTCCCACCCACCGTGGCTCAATTCGGGGCCTCGGAGCATGGCAGGGCTGTGGATCTCTTCTTCCTCCTCCCAAAAGGAGGCTCATAAATGGATGTTAAATTTTGTCAAAAGCGTTTTCTGCATCTATTGAGATGATCCTATGGTTATTATCACACTGACTAACTTGCAGATGCTGAACCCTCCTTTATCCCTGGAACAAATCCCACTTGATCATGGTATATGATCCTTTTAATGTATTGTTGGATTCAGTTTTATATTTTGTTGAGGATTTTTGTATCTGTGTTCATCAGTGATACTGGCCTGTAATTTTCCTTTTTTTGTGTGCTATCGGGGCAATGCTGGCCCCATAGAAGGAGTTCAGGAGTGTTCCTTCCTCTGTAATTCTTTAGAATAGTTTGAGAAAGATAGATATAAACTCTTTAAATGTTTGGGAGAATTTGCCTGTGAAGTCATCTGGTCCTGGACTTCTGTTTGTTGGAGTTTTTAAATTACTGATTCAATATCATTACTGTAAATTGGTCTGTTGATATTTTCTCTTCCTGGTTCAGTCTTGGGAGAGTATACATTTCTAAGAATTTGTCCATTTCTTTTAGGTTGTCCATTTTATTGGCATATAGTTGTTTGCAGTAGTGTCTTATGATCCTTTGTATTTCTGTAGTGTTGGTTGTAACTTCTTTTTCATTTCTGATCTTATTGATTTGGGCCCTTTCCCTTCTTTTCTTGGTGAGTCTGGCTAAAGTTTATCAATTTTGTTTATCTTTTCAAAGAACTAGCTTTTGGTTTCATTGATTTTTTTTCTACTTAGTCTCTGTTTCACATTTCTGTTCTCATCTTTCATTTCTTTCCTTCTAACTTTGGGTTTTGTTTATTTCTCTAGTTCCTTTAGATATAAGGGTAGATTGTTTGAGGTTTTTCTTGTTTCCTGAGGTATGCTTGTATTGCCATAAACTTCCCTCTTAGAACTGCTTTTGCTGCATCTCACAGGTTTTGGATCATTGTGTTTTTTGTTTTCATTTGTCTCTAGGTAATTTTTGATTTTCTCTTTGATTTCTTCAGTGATCCATTGGTTGTTTAGTAGCATACTGTTTAGCTTCCATGTGTTTGTGTTTTTAACAATCTTTTTATTATAGTTGATTTCTAGTCTCATAGTATTGTGGTAGGAAAACATGCTTGATATGATTTCTATTTTCTTAAATTTACTGAGGTTTGTTTTATGGCCTAGCATGTGATCTACCCTGCAGAATGTCCCATGTGCACTTAAAGAATCTGTATTCCACTGTTTTCAGGTAGAATGCTCTCCATGTGTATCAATTAAGTCTATCTGGTCTAAAGTGTAATTTAAGGCCGGTGTTTCCTTATTGATTTTCTATCTGGATAATCTATTCATTGGTGTAAGTGGGGTGTTAAAAGTCTCCTATTATTGTGTTATTGTTGATTTCTCCTTTTATGTCTGTTAATATTTGCCTTATGTATTGAGGTGCTCCTATGTTGGGTGCATATGTATTTATAATTGTTATACATTTTTGGATTCATCACTTGGGCATTATGCAGTATCTTGTAACAGTTTGCTTTAAAGTCTATTCTGTCTGATAAGTATTGCTGTTCCAGCTTTCTTTTGATTCCATTTGCATGGAGTAATTATTCTTAACCCCTCACTTTCAGTCTCTGTGTGTCTTTAGATCTGAAGTGAGTCTCTAATAGGCAGCATATATATAGGTCTTATTTTTGTATCCCTTCAGCCACTCTGTCTTCTGATTGGAGCATTCAGTCCATTTACATTTAAGGTAATTATTGATATGTATGTTCTTATTGCCATTTTGTTAATTGTTTTAGTAGGGCTTTTTTTTTCTTTTTTGTTTTTTTCTCTTGTGATTTGATGTCTATCTTTAGTGTTGTGTTTGGATTCCTTTTTATTTTTTTGTGTGTATATGTATATCAATATTTTGGGTTTGTGGTTACCACCAGGTTTTTACATAGCAGTCTATGTATATATAGACTGTACACACACACACACACACACACACACACACACAACTTAAGTTGCTGATCTCTTAATTTCAAATGTATTAAAAAAAAAACCTGCATCTGTACTCTCCTCCCCTCTATGATTACTGTTTTTGATATCATATTTTACATCTAATTGTTTTGTGAATCCCTTAACCGCTGATTGTGGATATAGATTTTACTTTTGTCTTTTAACCTTCCTACTAGCTTTGTGTGAGGATGATTTCCTATCTTTACTGTGTGTTTACCTCTACTGGTGAGCTTCTCCATTGCATAATTCTTATTTCTAGTTTTGGCCTGTTCTTTTTTGCCTAGAGAAGTTTAACATTTGTTGTAAAGCTAGTTTGGTGGTGCTGAATTCTCTTGGATTTTATTTGTCTGTAAAGCTTTTGATCTCTCCATTGAATCTGAATGAGAGCCTTGCTGGGTAGAGTATTCTTAGTTGTAGGCTTTTTCTCTTTCATCAGTTTAAATATATGATGTCACTCTGTTCTGGCCTGCAAAGTTTCTGCTGAAAAATCAGCTGATAGCCATATGGGAATTCACTTGTATGTTATTTGCTTTTGTCTTGCTGCTTTTAACATTTTGTCTGTAATTAAATGACAAAAATTACAATATGTCTTTTTGTATTTTCTTCTTTGGGTTAATCCCGTATGGGGACTGTCTGTGCTGCCTGGACTTGGGTAACTGTTTTGTTTCCCAGGTTAGGGAATTTTTCAGCTCTTTTGTCTTCAAATATGTTCTCAGTGCCTTTCTCTATCTTCTACCTCTGGTATCCCTATTATGAGATTGTTAGTGCACTTGATGTTGTCCCAGAAGTTTCTTAAACTGTCCTCACGTTTTTTCTTTTTTCCTTTTTCTGTTCAGTGTTAGTTATCTCCACTGCTATCTTCCAGCTCCCTGATCCATTCCTTTGTATCATTTAGTCTACTATTGATTCCTTCTAGTATATTTTTCACTTCATTTATTCTACATCTGTTTGGTGGTTCTGTATGTTTTCTTTCTGTTGAAAACATCTAACTTCTCACTCTGTGCATCCATTCTTCTGAGCTCTTTGATTTTTTTTTTTTTTTTTTTTGCGGTACGCGGGCTTCTCACCGTTGTGGCCTTTCCCGTTGTGGAGCACAGGCTCCGGACGCACAGGCCAAGTGGCCATGGCTCACGGGCCCAGCCACTCCGCGGCATGTGGGATCTTCCCGGACCGGGGCACGAACCCATGTCTCCTGCATCGGCAGGCAGCCTCTCAACCACTGCACCACCAGGGAAGCCCCTTTTTTGTTTTTTTTTTTTAGCTCTTTGATTTTTGATCAGCTTTATGATAGTTACCTTGAACTCTTTCTCAGATAGATTGCCTAACTCTGCTTCACTTAGTTGTTCTTCTGGGGTTTTATCTTGTTACTTCATTTGAAACATGTTCCTCTGCTGCCTTGTTTTGCCTAAGTTGGTGTTAGTATTTCTGGATATCTGGTAGGTTTCCTGACCTTGAACTAGTGGCCTTCTCTATCAGACATCCTATGCATCACAACACTCCCCTCTTGTCAACTGAGCTATCTGTTCTGGGGTTTCCCTCATGAGGGCTGCATGGATCCTTTCTTGTGGCAGGCTGACTATGTGGGTGGTCTGGTAGGCCTGACTGTCTCCTAGTCTGGTTGGCTGTGAGACCCAACAGTCAGGACTCTTCTGGAGGCTGCTGGTTTGTGGGGCTTGGTCACAAGGCAGCTGACTACAGAACCCCAGGGGCCTCCAGGGCTGGCTTACTGGTGAGGAGAGTCAGGGTTGCCAGCCCACTAGTGAGTGAAGCCGGGTCCTGGGGTTAGCGTCTGACTACTGGCAGGCAAAACCATCCTGGAGTCTGGCTTCAGGGTAGATGAATTTTAAAGCTAATGATAGATTCTAATCACATCTTTAAGAAGCTATATCATGATAAATATTATCTTGAATATATAGAAGAACTAATACTTGCTAATCAATCTCAGTGGGTGAAAACTCAGAGGTCTACGTCATTTTTCTAATTCCAGGTGGACCTCTGCTATTGTTTTTAATCTTTAAAGTAAACTATTTTAAATGAGAAATTCCTTTCGAGGTTTTTTGTTCTCTAAATTTCTCTTCACCAGTAAGATAGAGTTTCCATAATATGCTTTTAAGGCTGATTACTAAAACTTTAAGTGATCTATTAGAATATAGAGTACTTTTCCTTCACTGGTAGATATGCAAGGATTCAGGAAGCCTATCATAGCCTAAATATCTTAAAACATTTCTTCAGAATATGGCACTTTTCTGGTACTGTGTGTGAGTATGTACACAAGTGACATTGGTAGGTTAGGTATATGTATCCCTTTTCTGTATATATCATATGTTGCTATCCTACAAAGATGGCATTTAAATTTAATGTTATTTTACTGAAGAAATGGGTTATCAAAAATCAGTTATTTCTGGAATTAAAATTTCTATTTTAAATAACTGGAAATGTAAAATTGCAAATGGAGATTATTTTTCCCATTTAATGAATGCAAACTCACATGACAATTTGATGAATTTTAAATAGTTTGGAATTTCTTATTTCTAGTTTCTTAGAGAAACTACAAAAGGCTAATAGACCTAAAAACTGAGAAATAACATTTTTCTCAAGTTAGATAGTAGTTTTACATAGATACCTTGATATCATATCAAATCATTAGGTTGATATTTTCAGAGTCAAAATTATAACACCAAAGATTAAAATAAAATATATTTTTGTAAATTTATTTAGATCAGATTATTTTATGAAATACTTTTAAATATGCAAAAAGTATGAATACATGAAATATGTATTGCATATTTTAAGATGCCATAATATAGCCTTTTTAAACATTTTAAAATTATATTTATTTTTTCTTAGATTTAAAGTAATAATATGGTTATATTTATGCATATACAACAGCACTCCCTGATTTTAGTATTATCATAAATACTTCCTCTTTCAATACTTCAATTTTTGTTCAATAGAGCATCTTTCAAAATGCTCTGTTGAACAAAAATTATCTGATTATTGCAGACATTTTCATGCAGGCAGAAAACACTTGAAATTTATAAATTATGTGCACAGTGAATTTTGATTAAACGTTGATTATATTGAGAGATTTTAATAGTAACACTTCAAACTATTCTAAATAGACATATATGTGCCATTTAACTCAGATGGTAATTTGTTTGTGGGATTCATGTTGATGATTTACTTGAATCAAGCAAGTTTTTTGAATGCCTGCTACATACCAGGCATCTCACTAACTTCTGGGATTACAGCAACGACTCAAAGCAGATAGTCTTTGCTCTCATGAATTTTTGCAGTCTAACATAATGATCCTAATACGTACTTCCCATTTTGAGATAAAAGGTACCATCAATTGTTGGCAGAAAAAATACTAGCCACAGACTTACATGTTTGCCTTCCAGCTTGACTTTCTCTTAAAGCATGACTCTATATTTATAGGCCAACTGAACTCTGTTATTTACAGTAGATTCTTCTTTTTTCAACTATTATTAATATAAATACAATTATGTCTTACTCATGTAATATGACCTACAGAAGATATCTTTCACATACCAGGAATATTTGTGCCATCTCTAAATGACTGTGTCACAGAAAGAAGGTACATCTTCCAGAGCCTTAATTTTAACTAATAGTCAACAATTAAAAAATTTGAAGTTACAGATAAACATACCATGGAGGAGAATGTTGAATTCACATTCAACATTCAAAGATATTAAATGTTTGACACAACACAACACGTCAAAGATATTAATTTAAGTACAACACAACACTTCAAAGATATTAATACAACACAACACTTCAAAGATATTAATTTAAGTAGCATGCTTTTATATAATCAAAGCCCAAAAGATGATCTCTGAAGCCTTCTAAAAAATATAGTAATACGAATGTCTATGTGGTATCCTATCAATGCCTACAATGATAAAAGTTTTTATATACCAAATAGGAATTTTCAATAAAAAATACACAAGGTTAGAATCTTATTTAGGATTATATGTGAAGATAGTTTATTCAATTTCAAATTGCTTTTAGTCTACTCAAAGTCAAGTGTCTTGTTTTGCTTCAACTAAATGAAAAAAAAAGAAGTAGCCTATGCTGGAGAATGAAAAAGTACAGAGAAAATATTTTGTGAGACTTAGCTGACATTTTGAAACAAACTAAAATCAAACTGAAATAATTTTATTTTGGGATATATAATAGATTTCAAAAAACAAATGGTATTAACTGACAAGAATCTATTCATTGTAGAACATTTGAGAGACATCAAAATTCAAGATGTCAAAAGAATGTGCAAATAATATAAATAAAACGTTCACTTTCGTACTTGCTATTCATTAAAGGATGGAAATGTAGAGGTATTAACTGGTCATTAGTAATACAAAATTAGAATGAAAAGCTTTGCTTTGAACAATGTTCCATAAAGCTTATTCACTACAGAGGAATCTTAAATTCTTTCTAAGACTTGGGACAATTTTTCAAAGGTAGCATTTAAATTACTCACTCTGTTAATTTACTCACTCTGTTAACTCACTCACGTATAACCTTTAGTCTGACTCTTGTCTATAAAAGTGCTCACATCCCTAGAAAAACACTTTGAAGGATAGTAAATGAACCCTGTAGAGATTAGTTCCTTACTAATAATGCCGACATCCTGCCTGTCCTAAAGATTAAGATAAAGTACGTTATTCAGCATTTTCACCAAAACATGCTCCTATAAAGATGATCATGTTATTAAGCAAAGTAAATGGTTTTACAAATATTCTTCTGAAATGTGACTCCACTAGCACTGAATCTTCCCTTTTATATTAATGGTGTTTTGAAGACAATGTAATATAACAAAGATCTCTGGTTATAATTTTGATGGTACCACACTATCAGACTTTCAGACACTCAATATTTATGTAACTATCATACTCACGTTTACCTTTGGAACGGTTGCAGTAATCCTCTATTATGTGTTAAATGAGGGAGTGATACCACCAAGCCAAACTGAGCAAATTAATGTATTTTCTGATTTTTTTTTTAGCAGACAGATTTTTTAAAGGGTAAAATTATCTGAGATTATAAATACATACACACCCAGTTGCCTATTCAAATTTTGAAGTATCTAAACTAAGATATCGAGTGAGGGACAGGAAGAAGAACTATCCTTAGTGATTTAATCTAGCAACCTATAGTTCACTATCAACTGATTTGTTGGCAAACCAAAAAAATTCTGAGTAGTTTACATATATTCAATCAACATCCGTCTTCTCTGCTTCAGCCACACTTGTTATCAATCATTTTCTCCAGCCAATTTTTTTGCCGTACCTTAAACTGACCAACGATATTTTTCCTTGTAGCCTTGTGAATTTTAATTTTCCTGTCTGAAATGTAAATTTATCAGCTAAATGCATGGCTCACATCTTCAGTCAGTTTTGGTCAGGCTTCTGCTCAAATGGGGTCTCCTTAGACAGACACCTGAAATAGCACCACTGCCTCCCCACTTGCCTATCACTCCCTGTTGTCTTGGCCTGCTTTATTTTTTTCCCTAGAGGTCCTGCTTCTGCCACCAGGAGGGCATTGGTTTTTCTTTTTTTCTAGTTTTTCTAGTATACCTTAACTGATAGCTATTCCTTTCCTACTCAAAACCATTTTAAGAAGCAACTCTCTCAACTACACACAGGTCTGACTATTCAAATCACCGTTTTGTAGACTTGTAAATTTTTGGAGGCAGACAAACAAGGAAAATATACCAGCAAAAGCAAGAACAGGTAAAAGGAGATTGTTTAATGCTCTTATAATGAAAAGAACCTTGTTTCTGAGGGGTCCTGAGTTAATAAAGAGTTCTGTGCTAAGCAGCCAGCACTTGAGACTTGAATTAAGAATTACTGTTAGACAAAACTCAGAATCTAGAAAACAAAAATGAGGACTGATACTAAACAAACAAACAAAAAAACCACACAAAAAAACCTTGCCTGTGGTCATCAGTGGCAAGTGGTTTGGGTAGGTTAAAAGGAACACTACAATATATTATATCTCCATATTCTACTTAAGTAAACCCATTTGTATTTTAACCAAGCTGAATGTACTTTAATGGTATGTAGCTATGACAATTCCACAAAACTTTTATTATTGAGTACGGTTAAGAGATTCATTTTTATTCTAAGGAATAAATATTATGCTATTTACTGAAATTGTACCATCTGACATGAATACAAAATCTAGCTTTAGTGCATCCTTCAGTTTCATGAAGTAGCGATAGATGAAGGAAAACCAAGTACTTTCGTATTCGTTAATCCATGTGGCACACTTAAGCATATTTAGTTGAATTACATTAGCAATTCCAGGTGGAAATATGTGGCATTTGAATCTTTGTTTTGAAAACTGCTGTAGGAGGTATTTTAAGTCCAAGAACAGTTTCAAGTCATCTGAGGGTTATGGTTCTCATCCAGGGATTGCTGAGAACATTTACACTGTTGATTACTATAGTCAAGTGACAGTAGTGGTCCATTTCAGATTTCCATTTCAGCTTTCCAGTGTCCTAACAGAAAAGTCATACCTTTGTTGCCTGACAACAGAGATCAATAATCTAGCAGCCAATATTTGATCATGGGGAACAGAAGTGAAAAACCACTCATGATCAACAGGAATTGGGGAAAGAGTCATTGGGGACAGGGTAATAGTGGAATCTAAGATCATGCATAAGAAAGAGCAGTTGTAGACAGAATCTCCAGGAGCTTGATGTTAAAACAAGCAATTGAACTTTGGTGCTTCTCCCATCCCTGAGTTCCTAAACTTCCATCAGACTCACTCCTCAACTAAACTCAAATTCTACAACGTAAGTGTAAAGAGTGTGCTGAATATGCAAAGAAAGCTCAAAGCAAAGTCCCTTCACGCCCTTCCCAAAACAATGTCATCTTATGGATGTCCTTTCTACCATGCACTTATCTCATCTTTGTTGCCTAAATTAGGAGTCAAAATATTGGTGGCTTGCGGGAGCCACACAGGCCACAGGAGCCACACAGCTGTATTTTGTTTGGCTAATAAAAGGAATCAATTTAAATTAGAATGACTTATCTTTAATACACAGAATTTCCTATTCTGAAAAAAAATTGAAGGTTTCTTTCTACGTGGTTATGAGTAGACAGAACCTAATAGGTCTTCATTTCTTGTAGCACACAGGCCCATTCTTATTGCCCACGAAGGCCCATGGTCCATCGTCCAATAGTCTATACAGATGAAACCAATAGTAGCTTCAGTTGTCTTCCCTAGTGACAGGATTTAGATACTCTCTCTACAGAAAAATGGTTCATTATAACAGCATCACTTGGCACTAAGTGTGTGTATGTGTGGCATAATTTAATTCTATATTATTCAGATTTATTTCTATTAGACATGAGATTAAAGTAAAGGATTTAAAGAAAAAGGAAAAATAGAATAGAATGTTCTTTTCTTAAGTGTGTTTTTCATTTCCTTAGAAACCAAGGGTTACTTTGCACAACTTAATCTTTTCGTCATCATTAACATTAGCATTCTGAAACTTAAACAGTAAACAAGAGCCACTATATTGAACAGAGTTGTTTTCCTTGTATAAAACACCCTAGCTTGCTGCCCTTTTTGACTTCTGTCTGCTTTGTATAATTTTTGACTTCTGTCTGCTTTGTGTACTTCTCCTGTCCCTTATTTTATGATCATTTCACTAGATCCAGCAATACCATTGTATATTAGGTGCTATAGAGTAAACGAGAAAAGGAATATCAAAAATGAAATATGATTAAATGTCAATATAATTTTAGATAACTTGAGATAACCTATTTCCCTAATGCTTAGAAAGTTTTCAATTTACTTATTTCACAGTTATATATTCAGAAGTTTGCAGCTGCTGACCTTTCATAAAATAATACTTTGGCACAAATGAAAAGTAGCGAATGCATCGTTGAATATGTAGCTCCAACAGTAATGAGCAGAGCCAAATTGTTTTCTACTAGGATAATTGTCTTAGTCACTGTAATAAGAGGATTAAAATACATGAGGAATTGGACATGATTTTTTTTTTTTTTTTTTTTTTTGCGCGTTACGCGGGCCTCTCGCTGTTGTGGCCTCTCCCGCTGCAGAGCACAGGCTCCGGACGCGCAGGCTCAGTGGCCATGGCTCACGGGCCCAGCCGCTCCACGGCATGCGGGATCTTCCCGGACTGGGGCACGAACTCCTGTCCCCTGCATCGGCAGGTGGACTCTCAACCACCGCGCCACCAGGGAAGCCCTGGACATGATTTTTTTACATCAACTTAGGTCTAATATTGACAAGTGTATTTTGGATAGTTTCATTTAACTTCTTCAAAACTTACAAAAAATTATATTTCCTCATCAATGTGTATGCCTTTCACCAGAAAGAACTCAGAATGACTTAATGATGACTGGGAAAAGTAAAGAATAGAATAGCAAAGAAATTTGTAATCATAATTTTGGGGCTAGGCAACATCCACAGCAATCTAGCCAGAAGACCACTAATGTCTTATAAAAATATTTAATATTTTGGCAGTTAAGAATCAAGTTTGGATGTTATAAAATTATAGAACAAGGGGAATATATTTTCCCCTATTAATCCAGAAAAACAAAACTCTCATATTGCACTAAAGGTCATTTGCTTGATGTCAATACGGATGATCTTGTATAACACAAACAAAGTTTTAGTCTTCATACTTCAAAAGCTTGTACAGTCATCTATTAATCTACCTTTGTATAGAACTTTGTATAGAACTTCTATTGTTAGAGTTGCTGTGTTTCATAAGGCTTTATGCAGCAGACTGTACATTTATTTTTTTTTAATTATTGTTTCAAATAGAATTCTAGGATTTGTTGATGAAAACCACCAGAGACAAACACTATTTACCTTAGTGATAAGGCAACAATGCAGAATAGAGGTAGGATAAAAGTGCCTTAGAAAGTAACTGTTTAAAACCAAATCCTTAGAACTATCCCTCCCATAGGACATATATACTGGATCCCTCTCTCACTTTTATTTTCATGAGTAAAGCTCTGTACAAATTTTCAAAAGCTTAATATCTAAAAACATGTTTTGTACTTCAGGTTTCATTTAATATGTAAATTATGTTGGCAACACTTTGTTATATGTCATATTTGAAATAACCAGAATCGTTATCATAGAACTGAGAGAGAATTAAATCCAGATCTTAAGCTGTATCTTTGTCCTGACACATTGAAAGAAACATGGCCTAAGAATAGGCCCAGATAAGGATTTCTATCTTTAATAACATTTCTCCCAAACATTTACATGAGCTGAGGACTCTATCTATGGCAACTATATTGAAACATTTTTCCACCTACTATATAATCTCTAGCACCTTTAACCTCCTGGTGGCATCTTCAACCACTTTCAATTTACCCCAATAGAACATTGTCATCCAGTCTGCCTGATAACTTGCCATCTTGGTTTCTCAGTTTCCTCTCTTCTCAGCATCTTGTGCAGTCTCTCATCTGGGGTTCTAGTCATCTTCTACTATGAGGTATTCTACAGAGTTTATTCTTATTCCACTATAGTTGTTCTTGCAAAAATTTTCCGCCAGTTTAGACCTTGCTCTCTTTAGAGAATGAAAGAGAAGAATGAAGATAAATAGGCAAAAAGGGAGGGTTCTGAACCCTTGGATGTAAAAAAACAAAAAACCAAAAAAAACCACATTGCACTTTTTTTTTTTTACACTTTGTTTAAAAGTTGGGAATATTCATACAGAAACATTGGTTATTTAAGACTTTTCTTTCCATGAGTGCAAGACCTATTTTACTAGGAGTATATGAAACTCTACTTGCAACCCTTTGGAGGTGTATAAGGCAGAGTTTGGCGAACTCCCTTGCTATAAATCTAAGATATGTAATTGGCAACTATAAGGAAAGAAGAACATCAACATAGAACTTTAATCTTCTACTCTTCCAAGCTTAGTGATTTTTGACAACGGAAGGAAAAGGATGATGATGAGCAACTTGCAAATGCCCCTCAACAACATAATTGTTTCTAATGAAGAATCAACTTCCCTTCACTCCCCTAGCTCCATGCTTGGGCCAGAGAAACCCCACAGAAGAAGTGACCAACTGAATTCATTGTTCCTTTCTATAACCTCCTCTACCTTCCTAGAAGTATAGGAGGGTCTGTAATACTCAAGCCAGTTCACACCTGGTTCTGCCATGTGCGCTGACCAGGACACATTCTCATTGAATCAGCTGTGGCATCCTCTGTTGGCATCTCCTTTCATAATGTGAAGACACTCCGTCATCTTTCATTTCTCAAATTTGCTGTGAGCCCACAATATCTTAACTGGAAATCCATAAAGAACATTTAGGATGAGCCTCCCAATCTCTCACCTACATAGTGATATCCTTTTGCCTCTGAGCCTGTTTATTTTTGTACAATTATGGTGTTACGTTCAAACCATGACTTCAAATCATTTTCTTGTCCCCTTGACTCAGCACTGCCTATGTATTTACCCAGTTTCTCAGAATTAGTCTGAACCAGTTGTTCCAAAGTCTTTTTGAATGCCATTCTGTAGTTGTTGTAAAGCAGCCAGGGCCCTGACTTGGCAGGCACCCAGAGGCAAGCTTTAAATAGTTCCAGTGTAACCGTTCCTGACCTCACTCCTTCCAGTAGGGACTCAATGCCATTAGGCAGCTCTGAGTCCAGTGAATCTAAAAATGTATTTCCAGTGAATCTAAAAATGTATTTCCAGAAATATTTTTTTAAAACTTAGTTGTTTTAGAGCAGTGTTTTAAGTTCACAGTGAAAAGGAGAGGGAGATAGTTTTCCTATATACCCCTTGGGCCCCTTCCCTCCGACATGCATAGCCTTCCCCATTATCAACATCATTCACTAGAATGGTACATTTTTTTTTTTAACCAAGGATGAACCTACATTGACACATCATAATCAGCTAAAGTCCACAGTTTACCTTAGGTTTCCTTTTGGTGTTGTACATTCTATTGGTTTGGACAAATGTATTATGACATATATCCATCCTTAGAATATCATGCAGAGTGTTTTCACTGCCCTAAAAATCCTCTTTGCTCTGCCTGTCTTCCCCCCACTTACCCCTGGAAACTACTGATATTTTAATTTTTCCCATATTTTTATCTTTTCTGGAATGTGATAGTTGAAATCGTACAGTACATGTTTCCTTCGGCTTGGCTTCTTTCACTTAGTAAAATGCACCTAAGTCTCCTCTGTGTCTTTTCATGGCTTGATAGCTCATTTGTTTTTAGTCTGTATTTATCTGGATGTACATAGTTTACTTATCTATTCACTTACTAAAAATATCTTGCTTGCTTCCAAGTTTGGGCAATTATGAATTAAGCTGCCATAAATGTTCATGTGCAGGTTTTTGTGTATACATAAGCTTTTCTGGCAAAAAATTTTAGATATTTTAAAATAATCTAAGTGTTTCTTGGTACACATTCTCCTCTCTAAATGCAAATACTCATTAACCATTTTCTACATACTAGTTCTAGAGCTTTCTGGTGGTGGTCAGGAACCAATGTGATTCTCTTAATGGGTTGATTTTGTGTTCTTACCACATAAGCTTGATTTTCTGGTAGTTGTGATGAAAATAAACTCCTGGTTCAGATCGAGGGTGATATAATGAATCTGTTACCAATATACTACTGAGGACAAGGACCAAGGAGAGGAACAATCTAACAGGTCCCAGGGTGAGAAAGAAGTTTATGGATCTCTACCTGTTAAATTTTTAATTCTTTAAAACTTATACTGATGTGCAAATTAATTTAGCATATATATTCATAAAAAGGAAATATTTCCATCCCACAGAGTATAAAAATCTTGAAATATGCAGATGCATGTGACAAATAACGGACGTTCTATGAATGTACCTTAGTGACTTATATAAGAAAATTAAATATATATATATATATATATATATATTTTTTTTTTTTTTTTGCGGTACGCGGGCCTCTCACTGTTGTGGCCTCTCCCGCTGCGGAGCACAGGCTCCGGACGTGCAGGCTCAGCGGCCATGGCTCACGGGCCCAGCTGCTCCGCGGCATGTGGGATCTTCCCGGACCGGGACACGAACCCGTGTCCCCTGCATCGGCAGGCGGACTCTCAACCCCTGCGCCACCAGGGAAGCCCCAAGTATATATTTTAAAATACCTGAGTTAAAAAATAATACCCGAGGTATTTAAAAGCTATACTATAGTAGTATAGTAGAGGATGTATTTGGCAATGGAGATTGTTCAGCTGTAGACATCAATAAAGTAAGCCAAAGCAAGTTGACACCCAAACTTACTAGTTTGGCTTAATAAAGGATTTGCTGTGCCTTACTTTTAAGAAGCCCCAGAACATTTACAAATAGGTGCTTATTTTTCTGGTAAAATAGGATACCCACATGTTTTGTTACTACCAATTAAAAAGATGCAAGAAAAAAGAAACCAAGAGTTTAAGAGCCAGACTAGAATTAACTGTCCTATTGGGAAGTTTCTTAGATTGCCTAAAGAAAAATATGAAAACACTTTCATGGATTGTTTCCTTTAGACTTTCAAGGCAAGAATGATTGCACACTACATTGTAATATCTGGCAGAGGTTCATTTGATCACCATATTTTTAGAAATTTAATGTGAAAGAGAAATGTCAAACCTTTAATCTCTAGATTGGTGTTTATACTCCTTATGTTGACACTCAAATAACTTTGGCAGCATTCTGAGTAGTTGGCAGTTTCTACAAAATATGCCAATTAAAGAGCACAGCAACTACATCATGCCACCTTCTTCTAAAATATAAATATTGAACTTTCACTACATGCCATCATGCAGAACTGCTATGACAACATCTTTGTAGACTTCCTGAGCTCCTTTAAAAAGTGGGATCTCATCAACACAAGGAAAGGTAAAATATCATTACTGTGGCTATAATTATCTGGTTGGCGAAATAAGCTCTGTATAGAATTACAGGTTAAAACAACTATTTAGTAAAATTAAATGCTTTAGTTCAGCTCAGCTTATATGTTCAAGGGAATAGGTGAACAATGAGAAAATATAGATTGGTTTTCTATCACATTTATTTTTTTGTCTCTGGTTAAAAAGCAAACTTTTTATTGTAGGACATTTAGAAAACAAATTTGTTGACAGGAAAGTAGTTAACGATAAACCATAATCTTACATGTGAGATGAAATTTTTCTGGTATAGTATTTATATATATATATATTTTTTCTTTTCTGCAGATACATATAGGACTTATTTCTAATTTATTTAAATGCATCCTAATAACTCATTATCTTCATATACTTTCAAGCTCAATAGGGACTTTTTAAAAATAAACAAACCTGTGTAATTTTTATAATATTTCTATAATTTAGTATAGACACTTAAATTTGTTTAAACAAAGGCCAGCAGTGTTATGGACATTTTTGGCTGATTCCAAAGGAAGTGAAAGATGTTCAAGAATAAAATTTATGCCAATTCTTCTAAGAAGTAAAAGAAATGTTTCTAGTAAAGCATAATAAATACTGATACATTATAAAGTGAACCAACACAGGTATTATGTGTACTATAGAAATTTTCAAAATACACGTAGGTTGAATTTCAGGGAAAAGTCACTTTCCAATAAACCACTTGACATTCTTTTTTAAAAAGACATCAGTCTGGAAAAACAGTGTTGAGCCTAGACAGAAAGTATAAATCAAACCCAGTGGAAAGTCTGTTACAGAATTAGTAGACAAAATGAGCCACAGAACATTCTCATATTTAGAATAGTTTGAAATAGAAAGCAAGACTCAAGGGATTTCCACTTTACTGTTACCTAATAGAGGAGGAGAATCTCTAAATATCTGTAAAGTTTAGAGACTAGGAGAGTGTTGGGGAACAAAAATGCTAATTTTTTGTTAAGGAAAATTAAATTTTTGAAGATTGTAATATAAATTAGGAATAAGTTGTTAATTATGGCAGATAGACTGAGTGAAAATTCAGATTTCCTCCTCTGCTCTACACCTTTTGTCAGTTTTCTGTTCCCAAGCACTTTGTTTTCCTAGTAACTATTCTTTTTTTAAGATTTTTATTTTTTGATGTGGACCATTTTAAAAGTCCTTATTGAATTTCTTACAATATTGCTTCTGTTTTATGTTTCTTGGGTTTTTTTGGCCACGAGGCATGTGGGATCTTAGCTCTGTGACCAGGGATCAAACCCGCACCCCCTGCATTGGAAGGCGAAGTCCTAACCACTGGTCCACCAGGGAAGTCCCCCTAGTAACTATTCTTAAATCACCATGTCTAATAGATTATGGATCTTAATCCTTACCAGACTGTAGCAAATTTAAATTAGCAGTGCAGAGCTTACCCTGTGGTCCATTTCTTTTGGAGAAATACACTAGGTAACAGTATGTGTGATAGTCAACTCTACCTATTGACAAAGAAAAGTTCTAGCCGGTATCTAGATGCATTCTTAGACTGATTGTGAATCAGATGACTTCTCTGCAATCAAAACTAAACATTTCTATTCATTAAGTCTCTCATAATGTAATCCAAATAAAGTATTTCCAGTTAGTGTACTAATTTAAACTCACACAGGGAAGAAATTAAAGAGGAACTGTCAGTGGATTTGCTTTGAAGCTTTCATTTAGTACTTCCACACATATCAAATCTAGGCTTGAAATGAGAAATCCCTCTTAGATTAAGTCACTTTTAAAACACATAGCTTACTCACCATTCCGACTCTCTTCATCAATGGCAACTATGGTGGCTGGTGGTCCCCCCCTAGCTAGTTTGCAATCTAAAGAGAAAACAAGACAAAGTAAGAAGTAGCTACTGCAGGAGCATTCACCCTGAGAGTAAATTCATTGAGATGTATATTGATATTTAAAAAGAAAAATCCTGCAATCAAATTAATATGCATCATTTCTTTTAACAGTTTTTTATTTAAAAAAAATTCTCATAAGAGCTATATAGATTCCTTACCACATCGTAACAAAGACACTTTGTATACCATGAAACTGTTCAAATCTTACTGGAAAACACCAGCAGAGACCACTGGAGAGCAGAGGTCCTTCAGGACAGAGATAACGGGATGGTAATTTAACCCATAAAAACAACATAAAGGGATGATTAACAAGGATAAATTGTAATTAAAGCATCACAACAGAAACAAACATAATTGGACTTTAATTGTAATAAAGGGTCTAATTAAAAAGAGTGAATAGATCTTTAATAATGTTCTAAAGAGAATAAAACAAAGACAGACAAGCAATGTTCATGAGGTTGTTTGAGATTTTATTTTTGTCATCTTACCCTCATATTGCCAGTCTGGAGTCAAAAGTATAGAGTCATCAATGGGAGCAGATCAGAAAAATGAAAGAAAGGAAGAAAGAATACATGTATATATTTAGCGAGGATTTAAAGACATAAATAGCATTATACAATAACAGATATATCACCTAATGATTTCTGGAAATGAAGTATATAAAATCCTTAGATTTTTGTAATTCTAACAGTAGTAACAAGTTTACTCGATAATGTATGTCATTAACATCTTAAAAATTATAGATCAACTCGAACATAACATACAGTACACCGATGTGTCCTATGAAAAGGTAAATAAAATTACTTATGAATTGTCTATTATCCCTGTGTTGAACAAACCTTAAGAATAGTGCCTGTCAATCAGTAGTGATTAATTTGTTATTTCAAACAATGCTAATACCGAAGTATCTCATGATAATGAACATAAATAGTATCATGAGCTATAACATCCATGATAATTAAAATGTGAAGGTTTTGCCTGGAAGATGTCAAAAGTACACTTCTGAGACATAAAGCACTCTCCCAGGAGGTACTCGGTCAGCCTGATAGGGATGTGTCACACAGTTAAATGTACATGGTACAGTCCTGTGACTGCAACATAAATTGGCTTAAAGCCATCCAAGTACGTGTGCTCTTTGGAAGATGATTTCAAGGTTTACTATTTATCTATTAAAATTCTGCTATTATGTACATGGGCATGAATAAAAAAGGCTTTGGCGAGCATTGTTCTATATTGTAAGATATGTGCTCTCCCATATGAAGCTTAAAATATCAGAAATCTCCAGTTTTTCTCTCTTCATCCTGGTCAGTATTCATGGAGTTTCAGGTCACAGCATTTTTAGATCTAAAATATCTCATTACACTTCATTCTCTCCTTCTTATACCCCCTGACATAGCACAGCTCCTCACTATTTGTCACCTCTACTCTTGCAGTGGTTTCCTCACTGATCTCCTAGAAGCTTTGTTCTCATTCTGCATTCATTTATTAACTTCACGAGAATTATTTTATGCACCCAAATCAAAGGTAAAATAATGGTACTTCTCTGCACAAAGAACTTAAGTTTCCTTTGGAGTGAAGAAAATTGTCTTCGAATATCATTCAAAGGATGTCATGGTCTTAACATTGTTTACTTAGAATTAAGCACTGTGCCCTTCAGTCACATCAGAGCCCTTATTCTTGCTAGAATGTATCTTGCATTATTAAGGAAGTTTTGTCACCTAAATTCATTTCTGCCTCTACTACTGCCTGGCAAGTCTCTGCTTCTCTTGGTAGAACTAGATTTCACCTATTCCATGAAAACTTGTCTATTTCCCCAGTCAGAATTTATCTTTTACTTCCATGTTCTCATAATACTTTGTTCATCTAGTTTTTTATTCATCTATGCATTCAAAAATTATTCAGTCAAATTTGTAGATAACTTACTACGTGCTGAACATGGGAATTAAAAACCAACAACTTCTTTCTTCATGGATCTGAGTGATCAGATAAAAGAAAGACTCATAAACAACCACATAGGTATGGCACAGTGTGGTCTATGTGAGTCAATTCTTTAATAAATTCATTAACAACACAAACGGTTAAAATACAGAGAATGCCTGCTGGGAGTGGAAATGGGATACACAAGAAGGCAGAGGCAATCTGTGGAAAGAATAAAGGAAACATGACCAGTTCTTACAAGATGCAATTCTTGGATTACCAACATGCCTTCTGTTTGTATTTCAAAGAGTAGTTACCTTTCAATACTATTTTCTCTCTCCTCACTCTCCTTCTCTTTCTCCCTCCCTCCCTCCATATTTTATATATATATATATATATATATATAAAATATTTATATATGAGGTCACTGCCTTAGTTAAGATCCTCATAGCTGCAAAGTAGAGAAAAAGTGTGGTGAATCTGCATGTGAATATTGATAGAGGAATAGATATTTAATCAATAACTTTATAGGCAGGCAGGATAAAGGGAAAGGAAAGAAGGAGAAAGCTAGGCGTACATATACGAAAACCTCTCACCATTTGGTTACTATTACATTTATGGGTAGATTTTTCTACACATCTAAGTCAAGTACGACTCCCCATATTCCAGCCCTCCCTCCCTCCCTTACCCTTCCCATTCTCAGTTCATTCTTTAGCCATAACAAACCAAATTTATGTTTGCTGTGCCATCTGCCAAAAGGCCCTTCCTCATCTTCTACCCCTGGTTAACTTCTATTTCTCTTTCAAGAACCTGGCAAGGCATCACATCTTCTAGAAAATCTTCCTTGTCTAGATTAAATGCCTCTTCTCTGCATTCCTTCAATATACACTGTATTCCACTGGAAAAATTACTTCATAAAATATATTAGTATTTTCTTCTCATAAAAGCTCCTTCAGACCAAGTCTGTGTCACATTTATATATCTAAGTAACCTTAGAATCAGACTAGAGTTGATCCTGAAAGAATGCTTGTTGAATTTTTCTGAACTGCAGTCAGCCCAGCTGCAGTCTCTCATTGAATATCCCTCCATGAGTGCTGCACAGAAGCCACTGTTCTCATTATGTCCTGGCCGACAGAAACAGCCCAGGAATATAGGTGCAGCTACAGTTCCTCCCAGTCAGACCCCTTTAGATGACTTTCACTCAGCTTTATTCTTTTAGCAGCTTCCAAAACCCCACAATAAGATATTTTTCATGCCCAACCAATAAACTTTCTTTATTCTGAATCAAAACAAAAATGATTAAATAATTTTGACCCAAACACTAATGAAGAGAGGTTAGTGAGATACATAAAAGTAATCTATTAATAACAGTGTTCACAACAGGCTAAGTGTTTGCTTTGGAATGATGTGTTCATGAAAGTATAATTACTTTTGAAATGAACAAAAATATTTTTAATGACAAGTATATTCAGAACTGTCTTAAAAAAAGTAAGTTTGGATGGAGTAACCAGGATGTATTATGTATGCTAAATATGCAAATGGAGATCAAAGTGAAAACTAGAAAGCAGTTTGGGGGCTGGGTGATCCTGCTCTCTACGGTCTATGGATAATCTGTCTGCCAAGGAAAGACAGGTTAGCTGATGATGCCTGTGCCTTGGAAACGAACTTCTGTAATCTATTTAATTTCACCCTTGACTGTCCAGGTTAAATCACAAATTCATTGTTTTTCCTGCCTCAGACTTCTAACCACTCAGGCCCCTACCTGATTCCCATATCCAATTTGTTGTAAAGTGCAGGATATGAATACAAACAGCTGAACGCCCAGTGTGATTTATTTCCACAAATTTGTCATCAAGCTAAAAATAAGCCGTATATTTTTTCTGTGTATTTTTAAATTTCATGCAACAAGTCAGATTTAAAACCTAAAAATGTATTAGCAAGATATGGAAGGACTGGTTTCAAATGAAATGAACCTGTGATATGCTGTTCTTATTATGACCTGAAGCTTAAGATCATGTTACTCTACAAAGGGAATATCCAGAATTGTCCATATATGTTCATTCCTTACTAGGAAGAGAGAACAGCCAGGTAGACCCTATTTCCACCTTAGCCTATTCTCAAAACTTCCATTTAAGTTCAAACAATGTCTTTTTTTAAAAAATTATTTTATTTATTTATTTTTGGCTGCTTTTGTTCTTCATTGCTATGCACGGGTTTTCTCTAGTTGCAGCGAGTGGGGGCTACTCTTCGTTGCAGTGTGTGGACTTCTCATTGTGGTGACTTCGCTTGTTTCGGAGCTCAGGCTCTAGGCACGTGGGCTTCAGTAGTTGTGGCATGTGGGCTCAGTAGTTGTGCCTTGTGGGCTCTAGAGCGCAGGCTCAGTAGTTATGGCGCACGGGCTTAGTTGCTCCACGGCCTGTGGGATCTTCCCAGACCAGGGCTGGAACCCGTGTCCCCTGCACTGGCAGGCGGACTCTTAACCACTGCACCACCAGGGAAGCCCCAAACAATGTCTTTTTAATAAAATTTCAAATATATTGACTTTTATCTTATATTAACATGGCAATTGCCATAAATATGTCCAATGACTAGCATATTTCCTGCCTAGACCTCTCCTCTGAGTCTGGGTCCTGCTGCTTAGACAAACATCTGTACTTGCAATTTCAAAGGTGCCTTAAATGTAACACTCCAAAATGGGTTCTAGTTGCTACCCCCAGACCATACCTGGCCTCTTCCAGTATGTAGTATTTCAGTGAATAGCACAATTTTGTGCCAAGTTGCATAAACCAGACACCAGGGGGTCACCTTTGAGCCTGCCCATCACCCTTGCTTTTCTATGTTGAATCCCTCAATAAATCTTGACTTTCATTACTACAGAAAAACTTCTTATATCCACCTACAGCTTTCAATCTGATGTCACTACACTAATCCAATCTCTTACCTAGTCTAACAGGTTTTCCTAACTGTGGACCCTACAGGCAATTAACTCTTTTAATTTTCTGTCTTTAACCACAGTGATCTTTTACAAATTAAAACATGCTTACCAGTTAATGATGTACCATTGCTTTTATGTTAAAACAAAACTTTCATGGTCTACAACTCTGTAGTATGATTTTAGAATGAAAACCAAAATATATGGCCTACAAAGTCCTGCATGATACCGCCTTCTCCTTCCTCTCCAGTCTCATTTATTTCCATGTTCTCACTTGCTCTCTGCATTCCAGACAGGTTTTTCTTTTCTTTTCTTTTCTTTAATCATGCTATCTTTTGTCCTGAGATACCTAAAGATCTTTCCAGATTACATTATTTCTTATTTCTAATCTTCACACTCAACCCATTATTCACTTATATATTCTTTAGATTTTAACCTGTGCTTCGCTTTTCCAAAGAAATCATTTCCAATCCCCAGGTTCCCTGATATATACTCAGTTAATTCTGCCTTCTAATATCAAGTTATGAATATCTGACTCCTCACTGTGATGAAAAATATCAGTTTATCACTGATAAACGCAGTGATAATCTAGATCTTGTTTCTGTTCCTCAGAGTTGTGTTCCCAGGGCAAAGTTCCTGCCACATAGGTGTCAGCAACTATTTCTTGAATGCAAAAATGAAGAGCCTTGACCAAATTTGCAACAATTTTTAAAAAGTCCTCTATAACTTAATCTTTTTTCTTTTTAACGTTTGAAATGTCATTTTCATATAAAAATAATGGGGAAAAGAATGTGTAACAAATTAGTTATTAAAAGACAGGACCACTGATACGACCTCAGCAGAAATGCGAAGGGTAGCGCCACATGCCACCTGAAAATACGTCACTTTGGCATGTGGAGCTGAAGGCAATAAAGACCCAGCAGACTCAGCAAAAGCCTTTTTTTTTCCTCCTCCTTTTTAACAGCCTAAAAGAATTTAGAAAGGGGGCCTGTACCAGGAAGAGAGCTATTACTAGAGATAATTTTTTCATTTGAGAGAAGTATCTGCATGCAGGGCAAACATTTGTTTACTGAACATTTCCTTTTCTCATCTTCCTGTGAACTCTCTCTTTCCCTTTGAAGTCTCAGACCACTTATCCCTTTCCTTAGCTCAGGATGGTATTTAAGCCTCAATTGCCTGGTTGTGTTTGAGTCTCATATTTTTGTACATAATTATATTTGTTTTTCCCCTGTTAATTGTTCTATTACAGGGAACTCTCAGTCAAGAACCTAGAAATGTAGAAGAAAAATTTTTCCTTCCCTATGAGGAAAAAGCTACTATTTAAGTAAAGAAAGAGACAGTTTTGTAGGAATTCAGGATTTTGAGGGATTAGTTATGAAAGATCATAGAGAGCTCAGAATTATAAAGAGGAGTAATGAAAAGAGAAGGAGAAATTTTTCACTTGTTTCCAATTATCTATAATTTCTATTAGAATTCTACACTCTGATCATCCAGTTGACTGAACTGAAGAACTATTACGGAGCAAACTTACTCCAATATCCTATTAATGGCAAGGATGCATTCCAAGTTCCTTCATGGTTTTATCAAATTGCATCTTAAAGAAATAAAACTCAAAAACCAGATATCAAAGCTCTCATGATATCAAAGATCACAAATACTTCTGTGTCAGTCTTTTAGAACTTTTACTCGGCCATTTCCTTACCAGCTCCCTATGAGTATCAGTGAATTATTCTAGCACTTAGCAGAGTATTTGACATTCAATATATTTGTTGAACTAGGGAACATCTTCCGCCATGGTAAAGCAATAAAACAAATAACCAATTAAATCATTATTATTCATCATTTCAAATCTTTTGGGGAGTGTTTAAAGTGTTAAAGGAATTGATTCCTAGTACAGCATAGAGCTTAAGAACATGTGCTTTGGAGTCAGAAAACCAAGTTTTACATCCTAACCTTGGCTTTTAATAGCTGTGTAAATTAAGTAGATTATTAACTTCTTATACCTCAGTTTAGGTAAATAGGTGTAATAGTAAGTATAACTACTTCATAGATTTATTACAAGTATAAATGAGATAATCTATGATAACTTCATTTTGCATGGCAAAATGTACAAGCAGAATAGATGCACCTTAATTTGTACAGTATCATTATTTTAAGGAAGGTATTTGGAAAATCGTT